>NC_041334.1:3736519-3921519 GCF_004354835.1 Perca flavescens
TACATTGTTAGACATGCTACATAAGGCGTCACCCAGAGCGAGAGGCGTCATTGTGAGCAACGCTAGTCCAGACTTTATCAATGCGCTTTGTGAAATAGCTTTGAACGTCTTAAGAGGCCACATACCACTGTATAATATTCAGTTCAAGCTGTTAAAGAAGAAGAAGAAAGTTATTAGACTAATAGCTGATAAAAAAGTTAAACATTTAAAAAAAAAAAAAGACAATAAATCAAACAGGTGGGTTTCTACTGCCTCTACTGGGGCCGCTATCCGTTCATAGCAAGTCTTAACAACAGGAATTGAGATGGAACACACGCAAAAATGTTTTGGTTCCACAAAATCAATTAGCGTCTTTACAGCCTCCTCAAACATCGGACTCCTCAAATGTATCTCTGCGACAGACTGTACAAAGTGAATTGGACCGAGCCATGAGTGATATATTGAAACAGCCTGACATTGATGTATATGAAAAAGCTAAAAGATATTCAAGTATTCTACAGAGGTACCTAGTCATGATAAAATAGGGTGAACGCGAGAAAAGTGTGATTACATTATCAATACCTGAAGTTGATTCAAAGGATGATTCAAAAGATGAAGAAGAAAATATGTTAAAGACAGAAGTGTTGAAACATATGCCTATAAGAAACAAAAAAGAAATGCGGAATACATATTGGCTTCATTATCCATACAATAACCAGTTATCTTGGACAAATCAAGATGAAATAGTTGTTGAAAATAAGAATGTGCCCAGCAGTCATCTGTATGATCTGCTGAAAAGTGTCACAACCCATAATAATGTTCCAGAACACTCTAGACCAAAAGGGTGGAACATATTTTTTTAAAACTATCCGTTAGTAGCTTTGAATTTTTAAAGCGTTTGCCACTATCCGTTGCTCCAAACCCCAAACAATAAGAATGGCCCCTGTATTTAACACACAAACGCCTATGATTGCTCCACGAACCCCTCGTACTCCTAGAGCAATAAGAATGGCCCCTGTATTTAACACACAAACGCCTATGATTGCTCCACGATCCCCTCGCACTCCTAGAGCAATAAGAATGGCCCCTGTAAACCCCTCCTATGATTGCTCCACGAACCCCCGCACTCCTAGAGCAATAAGAATGGCCCTGTATTTAACACACAAACGCCTGTGATTGCTCCACGAACCCCTCGTACTCCTAGAGCAATAAGAATGGCCCCTGTATTTAACACACAAACGCCTATGATTGCTCCACACAAAGAGCAATAAGAATGGCCCTGTATTTAACACACAAACGATGATTGCTCCACCTAGAGCAATCCCCTGTATTTAACACACAAACGCCTATGATTGCTCCAGAGCAATAAGAATGGCCCCTGTATTTACACATGGTACACCATCTGCTTTACGAGCAGCTAGTACTCCTAGAACCTTTAGTATTACAACACCCATTGCTAAGACTCGCTGGGCTAGTTTTTAATCTTTTATTATTTTCTATTATTACACTACTTTATATTTTACTTTTTTGTTTAAAAACCTATTTTTATTATTTTCTATTATTACACTACTTTATATTTTACTTTGTTTTGTTTAAAAACCTATTTTTATTATTTTCTATTATTACACTACTTTATATTTTACTTTTTTTTTTTAAATTATTATTCTATTTCTATTCAGGTGTGTTTCTATTTGAGGTGTGTTTTCTTTATTCAACTATGTGAAAAGTCAAGTTGTATGTAAACATGTGACATAAAATGATTGTGTTTTACAAAGATTTTCTATTTTGTATTATATTTCTATTCAGGTGTGTTTTCTTTATTCAACTATGTGAAAATGCTGTGTTGTATGTAAACATGTGACATTAAATGACTGTTTTACATTAATTTTATCTGTTGAATGCATTTTTTCTGTATAATTTGTTTAAAAAAAAAAAAGGAATAAAAAAATTAAGGCATTATAAGAACAGTATATTCCACATTCTTTATTTTTTTTTTGAAAGAAACATCATTACACAATTTTTTTACACAATTTTTACCTATAGGTGGCGCATGAACATTGTACACATTTAAATTTCTGATCGTGACACACAACGGGGTGTATTCTGGTAACAAAATGGCTGACCATTGTATCGTTGCATACAAGATTAGTACCATACATGCTCAATACTTTTGTATAAGGAATCTTTTTCTGAATATGACATAAAAAGAAAACGCAGTGCTGTTCACATGTTGTAGAATAATTATTTTGCACTTGGATTGACGAATGGTACATCTCCACACAGTTTTTTAAGAGGAAATTGCCAATTTCCTGAGGATAAAAGGTAGGTGGATGGCCAAAGCTATCAAAGAACAAACCATGCTTGTTCTCTGTAATGTAAATACCTAGCCAGTGTTCACCCGGCATATTACTGGGGTGTGTATTTACAACGAGCATAGCAGGTAATTTACAAACGACGGTTTTTGGGAGATGATCACATGACATTACTCCTAAGAAATTTGTGTCTCTATTCATTCTTTTCTGAGGGCGCTAGTGAGTTCTATTGTATTCATCTTTAGTAGTGGTCCAATAGGACTTGCCGTCTGTTAGATATTTCGATTACAGAATCAAAAACGGAATAACAGATAAGGGTCACAGTCCTAGGAAGGGATTTCTGAACCCGAACTTCCAAGCGAACGTTACCGTTCTTAATCAGTGATACGTTTCCTGACCCCCCACCGTCAGGTTCAAATTAAAACAAAATAGAGTATAACCAGCCCCAAAATCCTCTCGTGTTATGGCTAGTGATCTGTCTTTTAAATGGCGTCCTGTTGATTCAATCAGTTGATAATATTCCCGTACATATTGCCCTCTTTGAAAAAGGGGCTGAAAAGGACGAGCTGGGTGAGGCTGTCCATCTGCATAAAGGCTAATAAATTCTGTATTATAGTTTCCAAAATTAAAGGGTTATGGGCATATGACCCTGTGTATGCTTCATTATCTCTGAAAGCTATGACTACAAATTTAGGGATCTGCCCTATGAACAAGTTTTCTTGGTTGCAAACACGTGTGCCTGTAGGTATTGAGAAGGTTTTTAGAGCTACTCTGTCAATAGCATATTTTGCATTAGTATGCTGCAGGGCCCTACTATGAGCTAGTCTAACAGTTGGTGCCACTGATATTTTCTTGACAAATAGACTAGCAGACATTATTTTCACAGCGAATTGGACATTTCCAGGGGTCATTAATGCAAAGTCATCTTTTGAACGTATGAATTTCAGAGACATGTCCACACCATTTAGCAACATTTTTTCTTGAAAAAACAAATCTGCGTGTACTGGTGCTATTAATTCAACAATACGGCTTTCGGATGTGTATTCACCCCTTTGTGTCAACCCCAAATTATCGCCTGTGATAGAGGCCTCATCCATTTTGCCCGCTGTGTCCTTACAAAATAGCCCGGTGCTAAATTGCGTAGCCAATGTGTCCTTTCCATAATTCAAAAGACATTCTATAACGGATCGATAAGGATACGTATTTGAAGACTGTGTGATCAGTCTATCACCCAACATTATATCTACTTGTGAAAAAAGACTGCATCCAGGATAGTTTATAAAACCTACATCGGCTGCGTTAGCCAACAATGTGCCATCAGGGTTTGCAATCCTTACACGTGTATACAAGTATGAATCGTTAAGGTCTAGATAATCCTCTCCGCTAGCCGAAATGAAAAATTCAATAGGACCGCCGTCCGTTAGAGCTGACATTGGTGGGATTTCTACAAATGTTGATTTTTCGATAGATGTTTGTGTGTACGGTACTGTAAACAGGTCCAATTCTGTCTTCACACACTCTTCGGACTGATTATGAATAAACGCCATTCTGTAAAATTAAAATATGTCTTTTGTCAGGGCCAGAGAGCGTCGGTTCGGAGCTCTGCGCCTACTGACAGATGCCTTCTTTTTGACGATCCTTCGTTTTTTGGTGGTGTTTTTATGCTTTTTGTTCACAGTCCGGCTACGCCCACATCCTGGCGGGCTTCTTTTTAATGCTTTGCGTCTGTACACCATGAGCCCATTGCCCTGTTGTCTGGATGCCACGGCGTTCCTAACATTAGTCACAACATCGCCAATAAAACCACTTGCTGCTGTTTTCAGATGGCGTTTGGCTATATTAAACCCCTTTTTAAAAGTGGAACAGCCATTTGAAATAAATTTCTGGATATCCCCCCTAATCCATGCCCATGTTGTGTGCTGGAGCCTACGAATCCAGGCAACTCCCCACCAGCTTGATTCATGTAATAGTGCATATATCTCCCATCGTCGGCTGTGTATGCTTTCCTCATCATTTTAATGCTGTTTCACAGGTCTAAAATGTAGTTTGACAATTACTTTTCCGTATGAGAAAGGGATGTGTTGGTTCTGATCGTCTCGTAGTTCTATCTGAATATCAGTAATAGTCGAGCGTGACAACGAGGTGTAGTGAGGACTGTCGTAACTTAGAGTGGGCATCGTTTGCTCTCATCAGAGATATTTATACAACGGACGCAGGGGTACATGACTATCACCGACTAGCTGGTAGTCCACAATGTCACTATAAATAAATATATTATAACGACCCCCATGGATGTCTGCCGGGTGTGGAGCTGAACATTTTAAATGAGGTCCAATGTGAATTTCGAACACAGAGTCTGGAATGAACCCCAGAATTTCGCCAGACGTCCCCTAAACACAATATTCCATCCGTCTCCTCCGTGAAAAGAATCTTATTAGTGATAGGGTTGTGGCTCATAGTTATGTGGGCTAGGGCTGTGTTACACATTGTGCACATTTCATATTATATTCATTAACAATGCTGTTGATTGTATTATAAGAACCAACTGTTAGCCTTAGCTTGTTGAACATTTTCGTTTTCGTGTCGATGAAATCAATCTTGGCATCGTTCTCAGTGAAACTATTCCAGATCCTGGGATATTGAATTTCAATAAGACCAACTTCATACGGTGTTTGTAATATGATCGGTTTAGCCAGTTTTGTTCTGAATTGCCAAATCTTATTATTTGGATAAACTAATTGTGAGGCATTACTAGGTAGCGTAACAAAAAATCCGTTCTTATTCATAGCTCCAACACCTTTCACTAACAAACCACAATGACTAATATTACAAGACTGACCCCTCTCTTTTATCTTGCATCAACTATGTCTTTTTCAGAGATCCATGAATTGAATTTCTCAGGCCATCCTAGCCATTTCACAAGTACAAGCTTTTTACGTCCTGTTTTCTTTCGAGCCAGCACTTTCTCAATTTTAAACACTGTTTTTGTCTACAATTACAGCCTGTAACTCTGCTTCATAAAAAAAGGTACCTGTCACCGGCTCCCCACTATTGTCTTTCAGTATATAAACAGGAGGAGTTCTACCTATACGTTTTGATATTGTAAAAAACTCATCTGTAAAGGTCTGTTGGTAACCTTTACAAAACATGCCTCTGTGCTTTGATATCCTAACGGTGTCCCCCATCTGAAATTTAAACAGCACTTCGCTCCATGTGGTTTCAGTTTGTACAGAGTGTTAAAGACAGTTTTCTCATTGTCTTTACATACGGAGGACGGAGCCATTTTTATTGACCTATGGTATGCCGAGTTGTAAGCAGCAACCATATCTCGTACTACCTCAATATATCGGCGTGAGTTAACAGCCGTTAAATATCTCCACATTCTGGTTTTGAAAGTCCTATTGAAACGTTCAACAACACTTGCTTTTGTTTCGTTCAATGTGGAAAAATGGTGAATTTTATATTGTGTCATCAATTTTTGAAAAACCTTATTATAAAATTCTTTTCCAGCATCTGTTTGGAGCTTCTGGGGTATGCGTCCTTGTTCCAATATTTCCTTAAAGGCACTTGTCACAATAGGACCGATTTGTTTTAAGACATATTACCCAGGCATATTTAGAAAACACATCAATACATGTCAATAAATAGTGCACATTATCGTTTTCCGCTGAATATTCAGACATATCGACCAAATCAGCCTGAAATTGCTTATCGATACCATTAACAATCACTCTGTTTCTTGGGAAGTGTTTCAATGCAGGGGAGTGCAGTGTATACGCATCCTGCCTCAGCAGAAACTTTTTAACCGTGGGGATAGTTGGAGACAAGCCAGTACATTCTTTGACGGAATCATAAAGCCTGTGTACACCTCCTAACCCTCCTGGGTGGGACAGATCATAGTATATTTTGTGAATAACCTTCTCCATGATTCATTTAAAACACAAGTGAACACATTAGAGTTATGTCATTCTTTTTATTTTTTACAAAACACACTCACACGGTCATACATAGGACAGTTATGAAGACAGTGAAACCCGTTCTATCATAGATAGCATATTGGCTAAGATACATCGCTTTGACTGATTATGAATATATTCAGTTTTTGCAAATCCTGCAAGATATCAGTATACTGTTTTTCTTGCACATACAAACTCACTGTATCTACAAGCATTGTATACATAGTAAGTAGGTGATAAACTTTCAGCATCTTAAAATTGCGTGTAATGTTGGCTATGACGTCACAAAATGTTTCCACTATACTCTCTCACGTGTCATTAACATTGATAATAACATCTGCAACAGATCCTCCCAAGGAGGGGTGTTATGTTGTCTTCTTACAATCACCATCAGTTTTTCTAACCTACTCACAACTGTACGATCTACATCAACACTCTTACATTGGTATTTTTCAATGTCGTTCACATTATTAGCAATGGCTTGATCTAAAATACCAGATAAATACGATACGTGATATCGCTCACTGATATGGTTATACATTACACATAAACAATTCAATTCCCCATATTTTCACCCTGTTAGTTTTTTCTTGCATATAAATCGCGCCAATAGTCCCCAATCTCTCTAATTTCGGCTATTTTGACAACGTCGTCCCCTATCATAGAGTCATACATAGCACTGATTTTAGTCGTAACATCTTCAGCCATTTTCAACTCGTACAAAACTGTTTGGATACTCCCCGGTTCTACCCTCAGTAGCCGTGAGATGTTTCATGGACAGAAAACGTTGCACTACACCAATGAATTTATCAGTCAGGAGTCTTTTCATAAGCTGTTCAAAGTGGACAGTGTAGAAGTGTTCTGGTAGCCCCTCTAAACAGGCATGCTGTTTCTGGCTTGGATGATTGATCTGACAGCCCGAACAAAGCTCTTCCAAATACTTGTAAAGAACAATGTTAAGAAGATGTAGAGACGCTGTTTTAACGCTATCTATAAACAAAGATGACACCACCCCATCCGTCTGATCAGGCGCCTCTGTGTCCGAACAATCAGCAACACCTCCCTGTTGTAATGCAGCATATGTTGAGGGGGTTGATTGATATGCACATGTCTGAGGGGGAAGTGCCCCAAACAATAGAGATGGTGGCAGAGGATGTGTAGGTGGGGGTGGTAGGAAGTGTTCCGGCGATAGAGGTGGTGGCGATGATGACGATGATGAAAGGGATTGAGGAGATCCGGATGCCGTTAGGGGTGCAAATAGGCCGTTATGCATCCCTGTGGGGGTCGAATGAAACCATTCCAGATCCTCTGGGAAGAAAAAAATAACACATTACAATCACAGTAGCAAAAAAATAAATAAAATCATTTTAACTATTTTGGGCAAATAATTAGCACATTCAAATTAGACCCACCATTTTGCTAGTCTTTGTGTCTGATGATTTTAGGTCTATAGAGGCTCCGTGGCAGGGGTAGAGACTGCTGGTCAGCGTCCCCAAATATCAATCTTTTTCTTATGTTCTCATAAGAACTCCTTATTTTGTCTCTTCTGATGACATAGTCGATGGTGTCAAACTGTTTCTTCAAAATCTCCCAGTCACACCATTGTATAAAGAACACATTTTTAAACCATTTGTTGTATTCCTCGTTAGATACAGGATACGGTTTTAACTTCCATTCTTCATGACCACGGGCAGCAACGAACTTCTCCCTTTCACTGCAGGCGCTAAGGAAAATAAAATCCCCTGTAGGTCTGGTGAAATGGTCTGCTTCCACACGACAGATACTGGAGCCATTGCAACTATCCCATTGAGACACATACACCAGCTCAGGTAAGCCAGGATTGTTGAGGTCCGGACAGACAACCTCAAAAAAGGCCCCAGTCTTTCAAGAGATTGTACAGGCTGTTTTGGCTTGGCTAGATAGTTCTACAGCAACACTAGTGTAAACAGCTAATGTCACGTATCCTGCACTGTATCGAATTGAATAACTGTATCCATTGACAAACATATTCCAGAGCAGATGTACAATTCGGTCATGCTTGTAAAAGATCTCCATTCTTCTTTCTGGGAGCCTGACTCAAACTGTATGTTGTTCCAGTATTAGTCTCACCGCATCCCCATAACTTTCTCGGGGGGGCAAGGCTCAAACCAAATGTTTGTTCTAGATGTCTCACCTTCTTCAACAAAAGTTGATCCAGATTGTTGTCCAAATGTGGGGAAAGCCATGGCTGAAAAACGATTCCTCTTTGCTTTTCCCAAAAAAAAATTAAAAAGTGAAAACTCCAGAGTGCTTTTTGATGTGGAAAAAACGTGGTAGCAAGCGAGCTAGCAGAACAGCTAAAAATGGTGGATAAAAAAGTGAGCAAGCATCCTTGAAACAAGGGGTTTTAAACACCACAAACCACACCCTGTAGGGCGTTTTTAAAATCAACCAATAGCAAACCCATTCTTAACAGCTAACCATTGGTCTAACAGACTATTTATTTTTATTATTTATTTATTTATTTTTTTTTTACAAAAATGTAAATGATGCCTCACCCCCACTAACCCATATTCGTCCGCTAGATGTCACTGGCGGAGTGCTGACGTGCGGCCACGACGTCCTAACGCTAGTGGTATGCGCACGCAGCTTCGACGACGATATGCACTACCATATTCGGCCGCTAGATGGCGCTCGCGGGGTGCCGCCGTTCGACCGCGACGTCATTACGCTCGCGGTATGCACGTGCAGCTTCGACGACGAGATGCACTACCATATTCGGCCGCTAGATGGCGCTCGCGGGGTGCCGCCGTTCGACCGTGACGTCATTACGCTCGCGGTATGCGCACGCAGCTTCGACAATGAGATGCACTACCATATTCGACCACTAGATGGCGATCGCGAGTACCAACGTGCGCCCGCGACGTCATCACGCACGCTCATATCACCAGATTACATGGCGGGTTTGCGCGTGCGTGTGATGACGTCACACATGCACGCGCGAAAGTGCCACCTTAATACTACTCAAGACCAATGCTGCAGACTGAGGAAAATATAATTTATTTCTCTCCATATACCCAAATCAGTCAACATGTCAACATGGAGAATCACAACAAAACAAGTCCCAGTTTCCATGTTACTACAGTAGTATTGTGTAACACTGTTAGCTCAGCAAACGACAAACATAAAATACGGTATCCAGTACAGGTTACTATCACAAAAAAACAGTTAACCATTGGTCTAACAGACTATTTATTTTTATTATTTATTTATTTTTTTTTTTTTTACAAAAATGTAAATGATGCCTCACCCCCACTAACCCATATTCGTCCGCTAGATGTCACTGGCGGAGTGCTGACGTCGCGGTATGCCCGACGTCCGATATGCACGCTAGCGGTATGGCGCCGCGGGTGCCGCCGTTCGACCGCGACGTCATTACCGGCGGTATGCGCGATATGCACTACCATATTCGGCCGCTAGATGGCGCTCGCGGGTGCCGCCGTTCGACCGCGGCGTCATTACGCTCGCGGTATGCGCGCGCGCAGCTTCGACGACGAGATGCACTACCATATTCGACCACTAGATGGCGATCGCGAGTACCAACGTGCGCCCGCGACGTCATCACGCACGCTCATATCACCAGATTACATGGCGGGTTTGCGCGTGCGTGTGATGACGTCACACATGCACGCGCGAAAGTGCCACCTTAATACTACTCAAGACCAATGCTGCAGACTGAGGAAAATATAATTTATTTCTCTCCATATACCCAAATCAGTCAACATGTCAACATGGAGAATCACAACAAAACAAGTCCCAGTTTCCATGTTACTACAGTAGTATTGTGTAACACTGTTAGCTCAGCAAACGACAGGCAAACATAAAATACGGTATCCAGTACAGGTTACTATCACAAAAAAAACAACAAAAAAAGATCTGAAAAAGTACAGAAAATACTAGACATTATCTCTTCGCCTAGCTGGATCTGGCCAGAGAATTTCATCAACATCACAGGCAATATCCTCACTGGCAAGACAACCATCTTGAATGTCGAATCCATCCTTGCACAGCTGCGGCGTCGACTTGGTCACAGGGGTCCTCCATGGTCTCAGTGAGGGGTACCTGAGCCTGGGACCGGAGATCGTAAACCCTCGCGTGAATATGGCCCCCCTTCCTCTTTGTACTTTGTACACTTTGTAATCCTCAAATGTCACAGGGAGGGTTATCAAAAGTGCTGATATGGTGCATCCAATGAGCAGCTGATTACTGTAACTGTAGACAGATTTTCTTTTACCTGTTTCCTTGTCAAAATGTCCTCATGACAGATGCCGCTGTATATCTGCTAAGATTTGGCTGACTCTTAGTCCAAATTGCAAGGAAATGACATCATAATAAATTTCCGTTTCAAATGCATACAAGTGTGTTTAGGGTTTTGCAAATCACTGTGTAATGTTTTGCAAAAAGTGTGAAGCTGACAATGTGCTTACTGTTGTGCAAATCTAGGCCAGTGTTTTGCTCCTTGAGTGTAAAGTTTTGATAATTGTGGGAAAGTTTTAATTTTAGTGTGTAAGCAATTGTAAAAAACTGGAAGAGAAGGAGCAGCACACAGAGCTCTGTCGCCATCTTGTGTCATGTTACTGGAGTTACACAAGTCTTATCATCGGTCCTGTGTCTTCTAGATGTATAAAGACGTCAAAGACGAATTTTCAGGTTCTGATGAATTGGTTTAAATAAAAAAAAATGCTATCCATGCTAGCAGCTAGGAGAGCATTATAATGTGTGTTACAAAGTGATCACGTTTGTCTCTGAAGTAAAGGCTGGACTATAATAGAGAAGTTTGTGAACAGTGTTTTCTATTGGAGATGGTAAGTCCCTTTGGGGTGGACTTTGGGCTTTTTCACTTTGTAAATCTATAACGTGCACAAAAAAGATATATAACTGTTATGACCGTGGTCATATTTTGTTGGTCTGCTGTGTGTGTGTGTGTGTGTGTGTGTGTGTGTGTGTGTGTGTGTGCCCTGTGTTCTTTTTCTTGTTTCCATTTTGTATGCAAATAGGTGTGTGCCATTGCCTGGAGATTATTGGTGGAGAAGGTCAGGCCCATCCCAGTGATTGGCTGCAGCTAAGGATACTACCCTCACATAAGGAGCCAAGATGGCGGCCGTCAGTGGGCAGCAGGCATTTCCTCATTCTCCTAATCTCCCAACCGGCCACTCTTTGGTTTAGATTAGATATTGTTTTTCGTTTGTTAAATAAGGGTGGACCTCCAGGTGTGTAGATCTTGTTTTCTCATGTTTTTTTTGTCTTAGGGAGGTAATTCTTTTGTCATTTGTTTTGCCCTTTTGTTTGTTTTCTCTCAGTTAGGATTGTTTTGTTTGTTACTTTTATGGTAGGCCACCCTGAAGCTATATACATCTGTTATATATATATATATATATATCATTCTATGTAAAATAAATTCATTTGTTGATATAACCACGTAACGGTTTGTGGCTACTTGGGAGGCGGGGAAGATGGGGGGGCCTTTCCATGTTGCGTCCTAGGCACCCCTAGACTGGGGCGTAACAATAACACAATAAAGGAAAGGGGAAAAGTCAAAAAGCATAATATGAGCACTTTAATGCAGTTCAGTGGTTATATTTGACAGAAGAAAAAAGGATTTTAAGAAACGATAACAATAAAATCGTCACATTCAAAAGAAATAACAATTGTAGAAAAATGTAATTAAGAACAGAAAGTAATTATGAGAAAATCAAGAATAACATCGTTTTAGAAATGAAACAGATTTAAAAAGGAAAAGAATTGAAAAATAAAATCGTGATATTCAGAAAATAAAAAAAAATATTTTAAGAAGAAAAAGGAAATTCATGAAAAGAATTACGAATAAAATCTTAATATTCAGAAAATTAAAATAGTTTAAAAAAAGAGTGATTTCATGGAGAAGAAAATATTAGAATAAAATTGTAATGTGCAGAAAATGAAAAAATGTTTAAAGAAAAAGTGGTTAATAATGTAATACAATTTACATAAAAAAAAAAAAAAAAGTCATGGCGCCCTCTGGGGGACAACAGCAGGCACTACAAGCAGAGCGCCAGAAAACACACACACATTAAAACGTGTTTAGAGTTTATTATATTAATTTCAATGTTTTAATCTCATACAATGACTCCACTTTTTATATTTATTTAATTTTGAATATTTCTTTTGCAATACTATGTCCGTTTGTTTTAATCAGTATTATTGATCAAATATTTAAAATAATTAATTTAAATAATTGATCAAAATAAATTTATTTAAATTTACTTAAAAAGGTCTCGTCAGTGTATAAGATCAAAACATGTATATTAAAATAATAAAAACTGTAAACATGTTTTAATGTGTGTATTTGTTTACTGGTGCTCTGCTTGTAGTTCTTGCTGGTGTCCACCAGAGGGCGCCATGACGTCACTCACCAGCAGAGAGATTCTTCCTCTGAATGCAGTTCAGTGGTTACATTTGACAGAAGAGAAAGTTATTTTATGAAAAAATAACAATAAAATCGTAATATTCAGAAGAAAAAACATTTATTTAAGAAAAACAAAAAAAGATGCTGTTCATTAGGTGTTCCTGTATGATAAAGGTGATCTTTACAATGACGAGCATCCAGGTCAGAGTGAGCAGTTCAAAGGTCTCACATTTTCCATATGAACTGGAACAAGGCAACGCCTCCATAACCATCAGAAATACAACGAGGGCTGACAGTGGACACCTATAATATTCCACATTAAGCTTGTTATTGGTGAGTACTTTGATTAAACAGTTACAGATGTCCTCTCATTTAAGTCTCACCTTGTTATCTAGCTGTTGCATCTTAAGTCAACTTAACTTTTATGCAGTTTTTAAGGTAGTTTTAGCTGGTCAGTGGCCAGCAGATTAGACTGTGGTTGTAGCTACCGGGCAGCTTCCAGGTATGAATGTGTAACTGTGTGAATGTGATCAGGGCGTTCCTGCAAAAGAGAGGTTTCCTCTCAGTGAGCCTTCCCTGAATAAATAAAATGTAGCCTATATGTACAGTAGGACTTGTTAAGAAATTCTCTAAATGACGTGTTCGTTCTGATTTCTGGAGGAAGGAGGAGAGGCTGGGGTCGAATTGAAAGTTAAGCAAAAGGTTTAATGAAACTGCATGAAAACGACAAGACATAACATATACACTGTAAACAGCGGACTGCAAACATGCTTCCCCTTTTGGAGTCACATAAAAACAGTCCTGAGACATTCTCCGGATAACTCATATATTCCCCTACATCTGGGTGGTTCCTCAAAATGAAATCTTCCCCTATTGGTCAGATCAGCTGCTCTATTTTTATTCCTCCACATTTTGGAGTACATGTGTGTGTGTTTGCAACATACAGGACATGCAGATAAACAGTGGAGAAGTGAGTGTGTTGTGTTGCATGATGAGTTTAAAAAAAGTCTAAAGCCAAGTCCAAAGTCCAAAACATGGATGATTGTAGAACAATGACCAAAGTTTCTTTCCAATTTCTATTTTTAGTGTAACAAGCACAGGATGTATCCCTGAGGAAATGCTAACCATGACCGAAGAGAAGAAGAAAAATACTGATTGCATGAAGCGAATAATTAACTTGGCTCCCAACTCCATCCACAACATTTAGTGATTTAGTATATATTTAATCTAAATTCAAAGTTATTAAAAATATGTAAACAGTGCACAATGTTCAATGTGTTGCAGTGAGATATTTTGTAGGAGACCCTGTGGACACCCCTTAAGGACCCTTTGGAGTCCCTGGACCCCAGTTTGAGAACTTCAGCTTCACTGCTGTAGATGCTGGTTGTTGTCTATCAGGGGTTAGTTGTTAGAAGTTAAAGATTTAAATTAAAAGATGGTTTTCCTCTTTCGCCGACCTCTGATCAAATACTGTTATTATGTAGAAGTTCTCTTTAGTGAGGAATTTGTTTGAGCTTCTATTTTTAATAATGGGACGCTCTCTGCTGTCCAAAAAACAACTTTAATCTGCATTGTGTTACACCTCCTGAACTCGCTCACAACATTGAACTGTTTTAGCCTGACGTGGTCATACTCAGATTCTAGTCAGAATCTGAGTCTGATGCTGCTCCATTGGGCTGTGATTATGGGGCGTGTTTCAACCATAGACATTATATAATGGACCAATAGACCCCGTTGCTCTGGACGGAGACCAGTGAAGGCTGTTAGAAGCAGTGCTGGACTGGGACAAAAAATCGGCCCTGGCATTTTTGGTCCAGGCGGCCCACACCCACCGTGATTGGTCAGACACATTCCCTGCAGACAGTCCTCTATAAATATGCGTGCATTCTATGATATGTTGCCTAGTGTTCAGCGTTCATGTGATCGTTTTGAATCCTTCATGAGGGGACTCAAGACTTATCTGTTGATCTTACACTTAAATAATTCATTCATTCTTAGAGTTATGATTTGTATATTTATGGTATTTTTATAATTTTTTTATTATTGATATTTGATATTGTATTGTCATTATTTTTATTATTACTATTTTGCTTAATATTGGCCTAGCAACTTTAAAAACAGTTTACTGTTAATTTTAACTATTGTAAGATTCCTATTTTGTCGCTTTGGACACAAGTGTCTGCTAAATACTGTAACCATAACTATAACCCTTCCCAAAAGCTACAATAAAGCTGAAGTATATGCCCTGGAAAAGAGCACCAATACAAGAGAAGCTAATTAAGCCATTTAAGAACACTGATGCTTGTATCAATCTGTCAGACTCTACAACACCTGCACCACCCGATAATGTTGTAGTTTTATTCAGGTCCTGTCTCAATCACCCGCCACTCAGCATGGCTCTATGTATATATTTGTTATTATATGTATTTATATTTTTCCAACTGTATTTACATTTTTTCCATTCCAGGTACTTACTTTTTCAATATTATTTATATTATGGTCACACTTAAATATCATTTATATTATGGTTAATTACTTTTGCTGTTATGTAATTACATATTTTTCAATCTAATTTCACGTCAATTACAATTACAGTATTTTTTTTGCACTGCCCACCTCACTTTACTTAAATACTTTTTATATAATGCCACTTTACATTCATTCAGTGTTTTTTGCACATTGTCTGTTGTTTGCCTGTTGTTTGTTTGTTTGGTTGTTTGTTGGTTTGTTTTTATTGTGGAAACACTGCTGCTGTAATAAGTGAATTTCCCCATTGTGGGATGAATAAAGTATTAATAAAAGTATTATCTAATCAACACTGATTTTATAGATTACACAGACTTTTCAGCTACCCAACAGGCTAACCGCTAGCATTTTCAATGTAAGCTTAAGCAGTTAGGTTACCTGACAGCCACTAACTTTAATGTTACAGCCAAACTGCTTGTTATCGTTATGACGTGACACACACACGCACGCACGCACACGCGCGCACGAACACACACACACACACACACACACACACACACACACACACACACACACACACAGCTTCCCTCCCTTCAAAGTCCCTGTTAATTTGTCTACTCCTTACCACATAGTCATCTACTCTCTCTTCCATCTTTTCCTCACTCGCCTCCTCCTCGCCTTCTTCGCTGACATCGTTGTTTCTGCTTCTATAGCCAGCCACCTCTCCTCCTCCTCGGCTTCAGGTAATGCTGATGTTGAAGCAGCTATACAGCCCCAAACATGTCAGAAATGTTTGAGGACTCCGCCTGTAGATTCTTAATCTTTTTCTCCTCTAATTTCTCTGCACCTCCCTTGCACTTGGTGGTCATTTGTCCATTATAACGTGGATGCTAAACTTCCAGCATAACTATTACAGCTCACGTCTCAGGGCCGGGAGGCGTGGCCATAGTGGGATTCGTAAATTTGCGGCCCGGAGTGGAAGGGGGTTCCTGGATTTCATTGGGTCAGGCCAGTGCCAATAAAGAAAATTAACCAATGGGCCACTGTGAGTTCTTTATGGGCCGGCCCGGCCAAAAAAATAAAAAAGGCCTATTTATATCGCCGATTCGGCCCAAAAGTCCGTCGGCCCACCGGGAAAATGCCCGGTATGCCAGATGGCCAGTCCAGCCCTGATTAGAAGCACTTTTCCGGTGATGGCCAGCTTTACTGCGCAGCCTCCAACTGAGAGAATGTGACGTGAGCAACGTGTCTGAAAGTTGTAAGTCTTCTGGTAGCTGTGCCAAGAGAAATCTCAATCATTCCCAATCTTACAGAGACGGAGAGTGTAGGTGTATGTAAGGAGATAACATGGGCACAGGCTAATTATTGCTAACTAACATGCTAGTTAACATTAGTAATTAAACCTAAACAGCTTATGTAAGTCGAAACTGCCTGCGAGCTTCTCCTGTACTATACGGTAATTCCTCTACTATGCGACAGTAAGTCACTTGGTTATGACACAATCGTTAGCTTATAGTTACAAAAACGTCTGCTACGGAGCCATAACGTGAGGTACAAGGTAATGAAGCCTTTTATACATTGTCGTGTTTCTTTGGAACTAAACAACGGACAAATAGAGTCTTTAAACGCTTCAGATGTAAAGTTATTCGCAGTCAAGTGACGCAAAAAAAAAATGGCGGTCAGCGGAATGCTAACAGGAGGTGATGGCCAGTTAACAACAAAATGGCGCCATAGATGGCTCGAGTTCTGAAGCGAAGCTTACCCCCTTGGTTTCAACTGAACCAGGAAAGAAAATGCCTCTGCACTCAATTGGATAGACCTACAACCAATCAGAGCAACAGAGCAGACGTCACAGAAGCTGCAAGTCAAAGGCAGGCTTCGACAGAGCAGAGGCAAAGGCGGCAGTTTCCGTGTCGTGCTGATGGGTGTGGCAATGTGAATACATAATCGCAGTTCTCTGTTTCTCTTTTAAAATGAATGCGCTGTCGATATCTTCTATAACAGACACGATGGCGGAATCTACACATCTCGATTCTCCAACGGCAGCCATCTGTGTTGTAAACAAATTCAACCCAAGCGCTCTTTGGTGACGTGGTTGATTACGTTACTGTTGATCTGTCCATCATCGTATAAAGCCCGCCCTGACAATTTGATTGGTCCAAACAGCTCTGGTTCGAGCACAGTTACTCCATAAGTCTAGACCGAACTTCCCGACCTTAAATGTTGTGGGCGGGGCTAAGTTCGGCTGGCATCCAGGCTAGAACTGTTTAGCACATTTCTAGGTTTTTCACTTCTGCTCAAACAGTCACAGATTAAAAAACAAAAACAAATCTCAAACCAGTAAGGTTACTGACTGAGTTACATGGGGAGATTGTGCAGTAGCTCAACTCATTTTAACTTCACTAGGACTATTTAACTTCATTGCTCTAAAACTGCCATTCATGTTTATCCAGTGTCATTTTATCAGCTGAGAAGCAAAATAATGAGCCATGTTGTTTGTGTGAGTAACATTACTTCCTAACACACTGGTGTGCACTGGACCAACAGGTTTATGGGGCTCTGTTTATGCATGTTTCTGTCACGTCATCAGATGTAATCACAAATGTGGTTTGTTTCTGTGTCTTCTGTTAGGGTGGTGGATGGGTGAAACATCACAGGACATTTCCCCCAGGAGTTCATGTCCCATTCTGGTTCTGCGTGTCACTGAAACGTACATTTTATAACCCCACCCACCATCTTTTCCTAAACCTAACTGTCCTGTTCTTGTGCCACATGTCAGTCACTACGTCCCGACCCAGAGCGACTAAAGTGACATCAAGAGTCCCAACGCTAAAGGAGACTTTTAGCGTGAAAAAGAAACGCCAAAGGCACATGACATAGTGTCTGTATTCTATGTGTTGGGAGAGTGAAAATGTGTAATAAAGGGGTTGCAGAAGTGACAAGTCATCCAACATAAGTTGTGTTCTGGTTTCAGAATGATGAAGACAGTTGGAGAACAGTTAATAAAATGGCTTTAACAATAGTGCAAATAGCTGCCATAAATGGAGCATGCCCCTGATTTAGTTTAAGTTTGGTTTTCTTTGTACTAGTTGTAGTTATGTACATGTTGGTTTTCCCTTTGTACGTAATTTGGTTTGGCCAAGCCAGTATATACATCCCCTTTTGTCTCACTCAGTTAGGTCAGTTTGTTGAGTTCATATCTTGTTTCGTTGTTGCTATTTTTGAGTAAAGTTAGATTATGTTGACTTCTTTTATAGGCCTAGATATTAAGTTCTTGGTTTATATTGTTTTTGCATTTTTTGGGTAAAATAAAAACCCACTTTTCAACAAAAACTCCTGTTCTCCTCATTGCCTTACTGCTTGGTTTCTGACACTGGCACACCAATGAACACCTGTTTACTGGGTAAAAGTCTTGTGTTTTCCCCAGGACACGATCTCAGCTCCCCCGTTTAAAAGCCCTGTGTTTTAGAACCCAAACATCCCCCCCAACCTTCTCCCTACCACAATCTTGACGCTCTTATACTGCAGCAGTCAATGTGGTGCTGATGGTAATAAATTGTAGCTATATGTACAAATGGTTCATTACAACAGTCTGCTGAAGTACACAGTAAAGGCCTAAAACATATCTGTTAAAAGAATTCTTTCAAGTTCAAGAAACAGTTCAAGAAAGTCTCATATTTTGTCATTTTAAATACATAGCTCACATGGTGCTTAGAAGTATTACAACCTGAATATCTCAAGTTTTTCTTAAAAACAAAAACTGACTAACTGATGTTGAAAATGTAAAGTATTTAATGAATGTTAGAGACAGACAATAGATTGAATAAGATTTAACTGTCTCATATATTAGCTTTTATCCAAAACGAGTTACAAAAAGTGCATTCAGCCACATGGAAACAACCCCAAAAGATTTATGCATCTACACCAACTGAAAGTGCTACATTTAGATACAATAAAAGATTTAAAAAAAAATAGTTTTCTGTTGCTTTTTATATCGTTGGATTTTCATGTTAAACCTGACCTGGTGTATTTCAAATAATGAGGTAAACATATTACACATATTACATTTTAAACCAAAACGTAGACTTAGCAACCATGGGGTCTTTGTTCTTTGTTTTTATGTAGCTGTCTGTGTTCTTGTTTTTAATTACTGTTTAACTGCATTAAGTGACCTGACTGGCATGAAAGGTGCCCATAAATAAAATCAATTATTATGAATTCAATGCATCAATTCTGCAATACGTATTAATTTCTGTATGACCTAAAACTTTTGTCAGATTTCTTCTTTGTCTCAGGTTTCCTCGTGGGCGGTTGTGTGTCTGATTATTTAGCGGCTGATGCTTCTTTGTCTTAGGACTCGAACCTGCAGGAAATAAAATAAAAAATGTTGATGAAAAAAAGTGATGTAACGGGCTGAGAGTCTATTTATCAATCACCACACTGATCAATAATCATCTCATCCAGTTCTTTTGCACGTTGTGCAGCTGCACATATACATAAACTGATCAATTTAAAAAAAAGACCAGCCTTTAAGCTGGGAAGACCTACTAATGTAAACTTAATGTAAAGTATATAAAGTCACTCACACAACCTAGCTCCACTGCCACTTGTTGATTGATTGATTGATTGACATTAACAGAAGAACAGATGCTGATCGAGTCACAGGGGGATCATCAAGAGGACATTGTGTTATTTTAGTCAGTCAGCCTGGTCTGTCAGAGGGTCAAGAGAGTGGAACTCATTCTCAGACCATATCAGACAACTAAACACATATAAGACATTTACTAAGCAGCTAAAATAATAATAATAATTCTGTTAGTTTGCAATCTCGACATACAGTACAAAAACAAAACAAAAACAAAAGTTTGGACACACATTCTCTTTATATGCGTTTCCTTTTTATTTTCATGACTATTTACATTGTAGATTCTCACTGAAGGCATCAAAACTATGAATGAACACATATGGAATTATGTACTTAACAAAAAAGTGTCAAATAACTGAAAACATGTCTTATATTTTAGATTCCTCAAAGTAGCCACCCTTTGCTTTTTTATTAATAAGGGAAATAATTCCACTAATTAACCCTGACAAAGCACACCTGTGAAGGTAAAACCATTTCAGGTGACTACCTCATGAAGCTCATTGAGAGAACACCAAGGGTTTGCAGAGTTATCAAAAAAAAGCAAAGGGTGGCTACTTTGAAGAATCTAAAATATAAGACATGTTTTCTGTTATTTCACACTTTTTTGTTAAGTACATTATTCCATATGTGTTCATTCATAGTTTTGATGCCTTCCGTGAGAATCTACAATGTAAATAGTCATGAAAATAAAGAAACAGATTGAATGAGAAGGTGTGTCCAAACTTTTGGCCTGTACTGTATATGTATTATTTCCCTACTGCTTTTATTGCTCTCAACAGCTGTGTCTTTTCTAATCTTTGTACTCTCTGCTCTGTTGTTTTACTTGTAATCCGTTCTGCTTTGTCGGTTGTTTTGTTGCCAATCTTTTTGCTCTGCTTGTGTTGTATTTCTTTCTTGTTTGTTTGTATTTAACAGATAAAAAATAGCCTTTTTGGTTAATTCTGGCATTTTTAACACACGTGTAATCATGATTTTATTGTCCCTTTCTTAAATAAAGACTCCTACTGTATTGCTTTCACAATAGAAATAGATGGTTAGTCAAGGGTTAACACTTTTGGAAACTTACTTGTATTACTTGTTCTTGATGTACATTCTACGTAAAAGAAAAGCTGCTACTGCAACTCCAAGTACAAAAGCAAGAATTCCAAGAACAGCTCCAAGTATTTTGGTCCAGATGCTCATTTTGACTGAAACACATCACAAAAAGTTAGTTTTAGTTTAGTGTAGTTAATTTATTTTGCACATGTGATTACATATGTTCAGGAGAATGGACGTAGACACATTTGAATGCATTCTCATGAATGGGTTTGTATGATATGGTACGAATAACAGTTCGTATAACATCCAACAACCGGCCGGTCACACGAGGACGGGTACAGAGCTCTGTGAGCTGTATCTTGTGTCAGCCACCGTTGCAGCTGACAAAAAGTCAGCGTCATGCGGGGACGACAGGCAAATTTAGACACCAAAACAACAAGTTCATGGTTTGGATTCAAACATTCCTGTTACACCATCATGTTTCCTTTTGTTTTCCCCCGGAAAGAGAACTCCGCCCTCCTACTTGAAAGTCCTGTGTTTTACAGCAGCAGTCACTGTGGTGCTGGCAGTAATAAATACGTGGAATACATACACTTTACAGAGCTTTACTTTTCGTGGCTACAGTACATGTATGAATGGTTGATGAGAACAGCCTGAGACTAAACATAAAGAACAGTTAAATGTGCTGCTAAAACACATGAACAACTCAAGGAGGAATCTTACCAATAATAGCCACATAAATCTCAGCATGAGTCCTCCGGTTGGTTTCCTCCTGTGTGACCACACAGCGACAGCAGCTGGTCTTGGTCACAGTAGTCTGGAGGGTGATGTGGTATCTGTCTCCTCTTTCAGAGACCTGCGGGTCTTCAGCAGGAAGTTTGTTTCCATCTCTGTCCTGCCACTCTACTCTAGGTTTGGGAGCAGCACCTCGAACCTCACACTGCAGCAACACTCCATCATCTGTGGCATCAATAATGTTGATGTCTGGCTCTGGAGCAACTGGGAACACAGGATAACCAATGACTACAGAATAATTACATTTAGGCTAATTTTCTTTGTAACTGTTGAATGAAAGCACTCGCCAACAACAAGCTTAAGGTGGAACATTTGATGAAGACGTGGGAAATGACAGGTGTAGTCTCCACTGTCAGCCTCCTTCGTATTTCTGATGATTATGGAGGCGTTGCCATGTTTCAGTTCATCTTCAAAATGTGAGACTCGACCTTTGAACTCTTCACTCTGACCTGGACGACCGTTGTTGTAATGAAAGCCTTTTTCATACATGAACACCTCCTTCAGACCATCATCTTTCTGAGCAACTTTCCTCCAGTCAAACACTTTTGACTCAATGTCCTCCTTGGTGCTGAGAGAACAGGGTAACACAACATCTGTCCCTTCTTTCACTATGATGTATTTTTGTTCTGGAAGATAAAAACATATGTATTAATCTGTATGTTTATCTGTAGATTAATTCATTATTAGGGCAGAAATAAAAACATTTGAACTCGTCACCAGAATCACTCTACAATACCAGTTAAAAAAGTAATTTGTAGTCTATCTTATACGATTTATTAACTTTATTTTAAAATTATAGTTTAATATGTAATTAACACAATTAGTCATAAGACCACTAATACAGTAATACCTCAACAGTATCCAAAAGTATAGTACACCTAGCCATGCAAGCAATAAAACACAGCCAAGAAACACTGATTATAGGCTTTTTTTTATAGAGTGGTGCTCATGAGTTTAGGAACCCATGCTAAAGTTGACTTAAAAGAGGAATAAAAGAATCATCTTTTGGAAATTGAACTTAATGCCTTAATTTAAAAAATTAGGAAAAATCCAACTTTTAAGGACAACAAGTTTATTTGTGAAGGAATAATGTATCGTAAATAAATAAATGTTCTTCCTTAAAATTCTAATAAATTCAGATTTTTATTTTTAAAGGCCAGCTATTTCATGGATTCAGGATACTATGCATCCTGATAAAGTTCCCTTGGCTTTGGAATTAAAATAGCCCCACATCATCACATACTCTTCACCATACCTAGAGATTGCCATGGTTTTATTTCAGTTAGCCTAATAGCTGGTTTGATTTGCATTGAGAGATGATCTTATGGAAAGTACCCCATGCCAATCTCTAGGTATGGTGAAGGGTATGTGATGATGTGGGGCTATTTTAATAGTAAATATATTTACTATTGCTGTTTACAATAAAGCAAAAGTATTTCTTATCCGATTACTTGATTAATCAATGGAATAATCTGTAGAATACTCGATTACTGAAAGAATCGATAGCTGGAGCCCTAGTCACTATATGATTCAGCTAATTACTGGTGACTTTATAGGTGCGGCCCTGTCTGACTGTCTGAACAAGATAATAAAAACTAATCTAGGCTACAAAGTTAGTTAATTCTTACCGTTTTCATCACAAAGTATTTTCCCGGTCAAACACAGAAGACACAAACACAGCAGATCCAGAAGAAGCTCCATAGTTGTTGTTTAATCAGACTATAGGAAAGAAGACGGAGTTGCTTTTACAAATAACGGCACACAGTTTTATTACTGATTGAATCACTCCTCAGCTCATATATATATTTATATATATATGTATATATATATATATATATATATATATATATATATATATATATATATATATATATATATATATATATATGCGACTGACCTTAACCGTAACCAAAATACAATCTACATCTGTGGTCAGAAACAAACTGTTGCTCCACATCATTCTGCTCCGTTGAACTAACTCCACTTCAAGAAACCAACTCATAATTCAAATCCAAAAACAGGACAGACTAGTGGAGCGTGAGAGCAGAACACACAGCAAAGTACATTCTCCAACACAACCAATAACCTGAACTCTACTGTATATTACATATGTAGTGATGGAAACAGGCAAGTGTCCAGAACAACTAGAGGCCAATTACAATATATAAATAATATATAAATATAAATTTAGTTTGTTCACAAAATCTGCATGAGATAAAAACAGTAAAAGGAAAAGGCTGACAGCGCCAGCGTTGAGCTACACAGTAGTGACTTTAGGGAAGGAGTGTACTAAGCTGGGCACTGACACAATCACTTTATATTAATAACAAGAATGCACAGGAATCATTTAAAGGTAATTAATATGCTTTAGGACCCCAAAACACACAACAAAAGAGCAATGCTGCAAAAGAACAAAATACCACTGCACACTTTAAAACCCACAGATTAACTGTTCAGACATGCAGGGAATAATAAAAAGACTTAACACCTCAATCCACTCTAGCAGACAATAAGGGCTCTCTAAAGCTAGATCTGAGCCTATAACCAAGTCAGGCCTTTTAAAATAACCAATAAATCAAATCCCTCTCAAATCAAAATGATCTTGACCAAACCGAATTCCTAAACTTGGATGCATGGAACAATCTAATGTATCAACAATTCACACAAAATATTTGAGGCACGCATTATATATTATAACATCCTGTCGTATTAATTTAAGCTGTCCCATCTTTTCACTCTCGTCTTCACACACTAGAGGCCAGAATAAAAAAAAAAAACGTTAAAAACTATGCATAAAAGTAAAGTTAACTTTTTGTTGGTTACTTTCAAAAACAAAACCAAAATGCAGATGTATCTCTCAGTAACATCAGGCAGTGTGTACACTCAGATTTAATCTACTACAGACTGCTGATATTTCATTAAGAAATGTGAAACTGACACCATCGATGAGTTCAAAGTTTTCATCATGTTTGTTCAGATGTAGCAGCTAGATAACAAGGTGGAGACCAGGCTCCAGTCCTTAAATGAGAGGACTTCTTTAACTGTTTCATCATAATACTCACCAACAACAACAAGCTTCATGTAGAATTGTTTAAGGTTTCTGAATTAATGGAAGAATACTGTACAATCTGTATTCTCCACTATCAGCCCTCGTCTGTGTTCAGCTCTCAGTACTTTTGTAGCTGCTTCCTGAATCTCTGGTTTCACTTCTGTTTTCCTTTTTGTATTTTCACACCTCAGCCTCATTGCACGAAATACTGCACCATCAAGTTCAGCTGCAGTAAAACTGGCCCTTTTCAGACACTGATCCAACCGTGAGAAGCTAGAGCAATGGTGTGCTGCAGACTAAACACTATTTCCAAGAATCTCTTCTTTATATAAAACCAGATTGACAGTTACACCGATTACCTAACTTTGGACACTTGTATCACTAATGATGAAATATGATATTTTCACACTTCACAAACGTTTGTGTTTGTGTGCACGTGCATGTGTCTGGGCGTGCCTGTATTGCATCCTGTTGTGAGAAGTTGGGCCATTGATGTGCATTTCCAAGAAACTCTTTATATCCGCTGCCTGAAGCAGCTTCTGTTTTTTGGCCTGAGCTGATGTAAAAACATACCACAATACACCAGTCAGTGAAGCAAGCACTGTGTGGATAGCGACATGTACGTATAGTATTCAGATCATTGTCAAACTTTTTTTATTAACAGACACAAGCACAGCAGCTGTTCTTTGTTTCTGTCTAGGAAGTGAAAGTCCTAGTAGTAATCTTTCTGCCGTAGAGAAGAGTGACTTTTGTAATTCTTCCACCAGCTCCTCTCTCAAGTTCATACAGTCCCATTATTGGAAACAAGTGTTTCCCACAAAATTAGATTCTATTTGGGGTGGTAGCTGACCCAGGGTGAAGTTGCACGCGTAGAAAGATGTGCAGACTTATATTAATTGTACTGCAAATATTTTTCTACAAAATTCTGCAGGTAACAAATCTAAATTTTTAATTGAAAGGTATAATGCAGTAAGGGAGGTGGCTTTCACATCTGACAACAAAGTCCAGTTGATTTTATTAGTATGAACAGGGCACAACCGTATCTTTTTCCCGAAGGGCATGTTTAGCCCCTCAGTTGAAAAATGTAGTGCCTTACATAAGGTAACAGCTAATTACAGTACAATGTACAATAATACAATATTGTTATGAATACAAAACTTTATGAAGTGTAATGTCTTCTATTTTTAAATATTGATAAATAAATTGTGCGTGATTTAGAGTAACAGACTGTCCCTACAATTCGGCATGCATGTGAACCGCAGATTGTTGCAAATGTAACCATCATAGTGTGAAATACAGTTGAACTGCTGCTGTTACATGCAAAGTATGTGAGGAGGGCCCCAAAAGGTGCTAGAATGAATAGCTGTGGATGCGGGGAGGGGCCCATGGAAAATGCCTTTCTACAGGGCCCAGAATATTGTGCTACGCCACTGATGGCTCGCATCAGGTGTTAAAATGTAACGCGACATACGAGACGTTTTAATTTTTACAGGTTAATACTGAATACTGATAGATGGCAGCGTGGCCCCGCCGCGCAGACTGACAGCCGTTGGAACTCCTGGCGGACGGAGAGCTCTGTGTCCGTCAGCAGCGGTTTCTCGCCGCGCCGCCGGTCCCCAGAGCAGCATGGTCACCTGGAGAGTCCGGTACAGTCTGACTCTGCAAATGCTGGCATCTGAAAATCAGACGTTTTGGGGCTCGTGATATTCCTCTGGCCAGGGCTAAAACCTCTTTAAGGGGCGCCAAAACTTCCTCTATTGTCGACCGGTGTGTCAGTTCACGGAGGCGTCGCGTCGCTCGCTGTGGCCGAGCCAACCGCTTTTTATTGCCTTCCCCTCAGCAAACCCCCGTGCCCTACTAGTGCCCTCTTTTGCCGTACAGACGAATGCCAGTTGCCCGTCAGCGGGGCGGATGTTTTGACCTATACTAAAAAGTATTTGCTTTTGACACTTCCCTGATTAATTAGTTTATAGAGACACACACGCCTTCCGTCTAAGGAGAAGCCCTCACCCGGATCAGGGAACCCGGAGGCGAGGCAAGAGGTTAGATACACACTACACCAGACGTCCCCAAAAAACACGGGCTCTTATCCCCCTGTATATGACAAGCACTGCCCGAGGGGATCTTTAAAACCAATGATTTTTCTTTAGTACTCACGGTCTCAGCCATCCTCCCAGGGTCACCGGAGGTCCCTTCCTTCTCAAGGACGCCCGCCTTGCCCTTCTTGGTCGCCGGACTGAGTGAGGGGGATGCTCAGAGGCTCTGACCAGGCCGCGCGGGTAGGGAAATGCACTCCCACTAGGAGATAACAGGAGGTCTGCGTGTCCAAGTCGATCCCTGCTGGGACGCAACTCTCCACGGGCGGTTAAAGAGGAGTCATTAACCCCCGTGGGGGGGGGGAACCCTCCCCGCTTGACAGCGGGCAAGACGATCCCAGAGAAAAATAAAGAACTGGCAAAAGGTTGGGTCCCCTAGTCCAAAGTCGGACTCAAGTGATTTTTATTATTTTGTGACAAAAGCAGAAATTAAAAGCAAGTGGTCCTTTTACAAAATAAAGATAAAGCCTCCGCTCTAACAGAGGTATTTAAAGCTGCTTCTCTTTCCCTCCTGGCTCTGTGTCCCCCACACTCATATGAGTGCAGGTAATATCCTCTCCGGTGTCAAAGAGGGCAAATAAATCTTCTCCAAAACGCAGCGAAAAAAACGTCTGGGCAAACTAAGTGAGAAGAGCACTTTTTGGCCTCTGTTTAACAGAGGTATTTGAAGCCGCTTCTCAGAGATAGTCTTTTTTCTTTTTTCCTTTTTTTACTCGGAATGACGCCGAAAATGAAGCTAACTATCCGTGATTTGTAGCTACAAATCTACATCCAGATGCAGGCTCTATCAATGGGACTCGCGGACAAGCGGCGTTTATTTCCCCAATCGTTTGTTTAAATAACTCAACACATTATAATTACACACAACTGGAACCTGTGGTAAGAGAATGCTGGCGTAACAACTCGCTGACCGCGCTCTCACTCACATACACCGGGCATTTAGCTAGCAGGAAGAGGGGAGCTGCAAGCCCTGGAGCTCTGTCAGAGCAGGGGCATTTGGTTGTCATTAGCCCAAGAGACGGTGACTTTGCGCGGGTATGGAGTGCTGTGGGCTGCCAGTCGTGACGGAGCTCCAAGTACCTCAGAGCAGGCCGGGGTCTGTGAAGGAAGGAAGGCCAGGCGGCGAGGCAGCTACACAGGCAGCACCGGCGCTGAACTCCGACACACAGTCGGACAAAATTTGCAATTAGCCATCCATTTTCGTAAAGCGGCCCATATTTGAGCCTTACATAGTTGATTTCTCGCATAAAAAAGTTTCAGAAGTGAATTTTGCAATGGAATAGCCCGATAAACAATGTATAACTTTGCAGTGTCTGAAATATGAGAGCCTCCCATGTGTTTCTATGTAGTTTGCTCAAACCAATCAGCACGTAGCTCATTCGGAATATTAATGAGCATACCATATTTGGAAGAAAAGCTCTTGTTACTAATAGAGCCATATTCACAGGGTAGTTAAGGGCCTAATAAAATAGCATTTGGGCAATTTTCAGCCCAACCAATGTTACATACCCTATTAGAAGACCTTAAGGAACAGTGTAAAATACCCTATATAATCATTCTATCACCCCTTTAACTATGTCCTCCCACCCACTACCAAAAAGCATGTTAACTACTTGAACATACATTTTGCTCTCCTTTCCTTCAGACATACCTGACAGTACTGGGGTCAAAGTCACCTGAGTCTTGCAAGCTCTCAAAACAGCAAATGAGTTCCTCTCTGTCATCAAAAACAGTATTGATGGCACGGATATAAAAGTTCCATCTGACGTTGCTGGATCTTGGCAGTATATGGGGAACCACTTTATCCAGAAAACATGTCCGCTTGGGTGACTTGGAAAAGAAGCTGGCAAATCCACCAATGTTAGAAAAATAAATTCTCACCTTGGATATGTGAGAGGTGGCCTGTTGCATCATCAGGTTGAGCTGAGGTAGCAGTGGATGTAGTGGGCATTTGGATACACATCTTGTATTTTCCTCTGAACACCTGAAGTGGCTGGCACACCTCATCACGCTGGCCCCATCGTATGCCTGGCAGATGAGCTTACTTTTCTGATCCTCAGGAAGGATAGTAGCAAGACGCTCTTTCAGTGCAGTAGCAATGGACTCAGCTGTAGCTGACTGCAGAGGGATGAACTAAAAAAATCTTTCCTGCGCATTGTTTTTGTCGGCTCCACAAAATGTCACACAGCCTTTTATCCTGGACAGTGTAGGAAAAAAAGCAACCGATTCTACTCTGGCTCCGAAAGCCACCGGTCACTTCCAGCCTGGTCTCACTGAATTCCGTAAAATGTGCACGGACTGGTATCATTCCGTGGTGGTGGTACGGAATGTGTGAAAATTTCGGGTGGCCACCACGGAAAATAATGCCAATGTAAAGTCAATGAGAAGACGACGTAACACGGTAGTGAGTAGTATGTAAGGCCGGAATTCCGCATAAGAAGGTTGGTTGGGGTGGTGAATTGGTAAAACACAGGACTTTCACCCAAGAGAACGGAGTTTGTGTCCCGTGTGTGGCGTTTGTCAGTTTTTTTTGTTTTTTTTTAAGCATGTCCCGCGTGTGGCACGGAACCATAAGCCCACCCACGACCTTTTCCTGAACCCAACCGCTCCGTTCTTCTCGCGTGTCACGTTAGCCCGTGTTTCTTTTTTGGCGATCCGTGTTAATTTCACGGAATTCTTCTGTGGGCCCATCACGGAATTTGGCGATCCGTTGTCGATCCGTGTTCTTTTATCGGAATTATTCCGTGGCAGTTTAACGGTGTTTCTTTTTCAGCGATCCGTGTTCATTTCACGGAATTCTTCCGTGGGCCCATCACGGAATTTGGCGAATTTTGTTGCAATTCAGTGAAACTGCCACGGATTTTGAGTTAAGGGCCCGTGTTCATTTCATGGAATTCTGTGAGATCAGGTTGTCACTTCTCAAAGTTTCCCCTTAATTACGTGTTCGTTAAAAGGCAGACCAAGAAATGAATACTCAGGATTCGTTCAGTTAAACTATAACAATCTTTAGTAAAATGATATTGCAAACAGATATTTCATATGCATGTGGATCAGCCGCTCCTTCGAGACTTTCTCTCCCTAATCACCAACAAAGTCTTTCCCGGGTCTGACACCTGACCTTCCTCTTCCCTATTCTTTTATTCATCTTCAGGTTCCTCCTCCAGTCATTGCGTCTGGGCCGCCAATTGGTTGGATATCACTCAGACTTTCTGTCTCCGAGAAGATAGAGAAGTTGCGCGCTAGCCTTGGGATCGCTCTCATTCTCTTCTTAAAGCATGCTTAAATAAAATCAACTTCCGCCCCGTGACACACGAACTAGAGGTGTTGAAATTAATCTAATAATCGATGCATCGCATCACGGACATGGATGATGCTGCATGGATAATCAACCGGGCCATAATCGATTATTTCTGTTTATAATTTATTGTAGGACTAACAATATTTCTGTTTACAAATTCTGTTATGTTTTGCACATTCAGGAAGTGCCATGTGCTCAGTGCTGTAGTTTTATTTATCCAATTTATTTAGTATTAGAGCACTGCAGAATTTTTGTTTTGTTTTGGAAGCTTAAAAAGCTATTAAATATGGCTTTAATAGAAAAATGTATTTGACGCATCGTGATGCATCAAGATATGGAATAGAATCACTGACATGATAATCGTAATCGAATGTAATCAGGAGATCAGTGAAGATTCACACCTCTAACAAGATCCCTGGTCTCCAGGGTGAAAGTCCTGTGTTTGAACCATCCACCACTTTGTCACTTGAGCCACTGTCCAAACGTCCGCATTTTATGAGTGAGAACAGGTTGCAAAACACTACACACAATTAGCACAACCACACCCAATCAGCAGAACACCTCAGACCCTTTGCAAAATGAAACCCTCTTGCAAAAACTATACACTAATTTATAAAAAACATATTTTGTTACCATATGAAACACACCTTTCATTTGACTTAATTATGTTTGAACCAGTTACACACTGCTGTTGCTAACCTAAAACACTTTTAGCAATTCTTCTTCTCAGTGATTAAAGAGTACTGTAAATGAACTACACAGCGGAGTGAAAATATACAATAAGTTCACCAAACACTACACAAGACCAATGCTGCAGACTGAGGAAAATATAATTTATTTATTTCCATATACCCAAATCAGTCAACATGTCAACATGGAGAATCAACAACAAAACATGTCCCAGTTTCCATATATCTACTAAGATTTGGCTGACTCTTAGTCCAGCCTCCCTCAACGTCAGTCTGTGGGTCACAACATGGTCCACTAGTGTTGCGCGACTTTCATTTGATACATTTTGTCCTCTTCTTCTTTGAGCATATTCTCCGGCTTCCTCTCCCTCTCCTTCTCCCTCTACCTCCACCTCGGCCTCTACCTCTGGCTGGTCCTCTTCCTCTTCCTCTTCCTCTACCTCCTTCTCCTCCTCTTTCGATTCCCCCTCTCACTCTCAGTCTTCTTCTTCTGACTCCTTCCATTTTGGTTGAAGGCAGGTGAACTTACCTGCTGCATTTTATATAGTGCTCAAACCTGATTGGTGTGTCTACAATTAATCAATCATGTCTTTTCATACCTGGTGGCTGTGTTTAACCAATTGGTTCATGGGTGTGTTCATTTGAAAGCCTTTGCTTTGAAATAGCAAGGAAATGACATCATGATAAATTTCTGTGTCAAATGCATACAAGTGTTGGCGCGTTCATGCCACCTCGGAATAACAGGCATCGCCCCCGTGGTTACGATGTTTTTCCGACTGGCAGCGTTCACATGGTCGGGATGATTGTTGTTCTTCTTCTGTTATATTGGCATTTGGCATAACAACTTTTTGCATGACTGCCATCAACAGTTGGCCGGAGCCTAGAGCATCAGGTGTGTGAAAACATGGAGGCCACAATAACAGAAGATTTGCTGCTGTTTTCTTATGCGAGCATCCAAACAGCACATTGCCAGGTGTTTGTTTGTGTTATCTGCAGGACAACCAACGGGAAAGGACACGGATAATGTGTTTTTTTTATACATAGGCCTATTTATGAATAATTTGAAACATATTATGTCTGTGTATGTTTCTTGGCAGAAGCATTTGTCCACATTAAACAGTTTATTGTCATTGAAATATGTTCAGTGAACCAAAGTAGAATCCATCAAACGTCAGTTGTCACCAACTGGGGAACTCGGGTATCAAAATCCAGCCCGAGTTTCCCACCTCTGATTCCCACAGGACGTTACGTGAATGGTGACGTTTTCACTCGGAAAAACGTTTTTCCGATGTCCATGAACGCACGGTGTGTTTAGGGTTTTGCAAATCACTGTGTGTAATGTTTTGCAAAAAGTGTGAAGCTGACAATGTGCTTACTGTTGTGCATATCTAGGCTAGTGTTTTGCTCCTTGAGTGTAAAGTTTTGCTAATTGTGGGAAAGTTTTAATTTTAGTGTGTAAGCAATTGTGAAAAACTGTAAGAGAAGGAGCAGCACACAGAGCTTTGTCGCCATCTTGTGTCGTGTTACTGGAGTTACACAAGTCTTATCATCGGTCCTGTGTCTTGTATTTTCAGGGTCTGATAAATTGGTTAAATAAAAAAAAAGATTATCCTTGCCAGCAGCTAGGCGAGCATTATAACGTGTGTTCCAAAGTGACCACGTTTGTCTCTGAAGTAAAGGCTGGACTACAACAGAGCTGTTTGGAGCAGTTGGTGAACAGTGTTTTCTGTTGGAGATGGTAAGTCCCTTTGGGGTGGACTTTGGGCTTTTTAACTTTGTAAACCTATAACGTGCACAAAAAAGATATATAGCACAATAAAGGAAAGGGGAAAAGCATAATATGAGCACTTTAATGCAGTTCAGTGGTTAAATTTGACAGAAGAAAAAAGGATTTTATGAAAAGATAACAATAAAATCGTCATATTCAAAAGAAATAACAATTGTAGAAAAATGTGATTTCATGAAAAGAAAGAATAAAATCTTAAAATTCAGAAAATAAAAAAATGTAAGAACAGAAAGTAATTATGAGAAAATCAAGAATAAAATCGTTTTAGAAATGAAACAAATTTAAAAAGGAAAAGAATTGAAAAATAAAATCGTGATATTCAGAAAATAAAAAAAATAATTTAAGAAGAAAAAGTAAATTCATGAAAAGAATTATGAATAAAATATTAATATTCAGAAAATTAAAATAGTTTAAAAAAAAAGTCATTTCATGGAGAATAAAAAATTAGAATAAAATCGTAATGTGCAGAAAATGAAAAAAATGTTTAAAGAAAAAGTGGTTACATACATTACATTTATATTTATTTAATTTTGAATATTTCTTTTGCAATACTATGTCCGTTTGTTTAAATCAGTGTTATTGATCAAATATTTAAAATAATTAATTTAAATAATTGATCGAAATAAAAGGGATATTGAGTTACAATATAAATACATGCAATTTATTTAAAATGTCTCGTCAGTGTATAAGATCAAAACATTTAAATTAAAATAATAAAACTGTAAACATGTTTTAATGTGTGTATTTGTTTACTGGTGCTCTGCTTGTAGTTCCTACTGGTGTCCACCAGAGGGCGCCATGACGTCACTCACCAGCAGAGCGATGCTTCCTCTGAATACAGTGCAGTGGTTACATTTGACAGAAGAAAAAATTATTTAAGAAAAACAAAAAAAGATGATGATCAGAAGGTGTTCCTGTATGATAATGGTGATCTTTACAGTGACGAGTGTCCAGGTCAGAGTGAGAAGTTCAAAGGTCGAGTCTCATATTTTCCAGATGAACTGAAACAAGGCAACGCCTCCATAACCATCAGAAATACAACGAGGGCTGACAGTGGACAGTACAGATGTAGTTTTTCATTCAATGAGACACCTGTAATGTTCCACATTAAGCTTTTTGTTGTTGGTGAGTACTTTGATGAACCAGTTAAAGATGTCCTCTCATTTAAGGACTGGAGCCTGGTCTCCACCTTGTTATCCAGCAGCTGCATCTCAACAAACATGATGAAAACTTTGAACTCATCGATGGTGTCAGTTTCACATTTCTTAATGAAATATCAGCAGTCTGTAGTAGATTAAATCTGAGTGTGCACACTGCCTGATGTTGCTGAGAGATGCATCTGCATTTTGGTTTCCTAAAAAACAAACCAAAGAAAGTCAACTTTACTTTTATGCCGTTTTTAAGGTAGTTTTAGCTGGTCAGTGGCCAGCAGATTAGACTGTGGTTGTAGCTACCGGGCAGCTTCCAGGTATGAATGTGTAACTGTGTGAATGTGATCAGGGCGTTCCTGCAAAAAGAGAGGTTTCCTCTCAGTGAACCTTCCCTGAATAAATAAAACGTTAAAGGTAGCCTATATGTAGGACTCTATTCTAATCACGCAGCGACACACACAAAGCAGTAGGCGTCTCTAAGTGCACCTGCTATTCTGGTTCATGTTTGTGCATTAACATGAACTTTATTTCCAAACAGAAACAAATGCGTTATACTTTCTTCTTTTTTACTTTGTGGAGGGGGCAGATCTGTGTAGATCAACCACCAAAAATAAATGGTGTGTTAGCAGTAAAACTGTGATTGTGCAGCCTCAACATGATCAAGAAAGTTTATCATAATGTTCTTTATTATTGTTTTGTCTTTTTTCCTGCAGCTTCAACTCGGAAGAAGGAACGTCGTTCACTAATGATGGAATGAGGCTTTGATAATGTCTGTGTTGCTGGAAACATTTATTTAGTTTTCAGTTATTTTATGCTTGTGTTATATCACAATGAATAGGCTCGTTGATTTAGTCTTGCAGTTCTAGTTGATTGTGTAACTGTTTGTAAGACTTGTACAGTATTCCTGTTCCAGAGGTGTGTAGAGCAGAGAGGACCAGGTCATCATGATGATGCTCTTATAAGTCTTGTCTTCTTGTAATCAGTCCAAGGAACAAAGTTTGCAGTAATGCTGTGAAATACTGTGTAAAAATGGTCATTCATTTATTTTTTTAAATATTTAGCTATTTTATATTGTGTTTTATTACAGTTGTTTGATTTTAAGACAGTCATTTGTTACTTTTGTGTTTAGAAGAATAGTAAAGGCTGAAATGTAGCATCGATCTTCTTATCTAACTCAGTGAGAAAGTGGATAAGGCACCGCCCAGGTGGGTCACCGGTAGAGCCCGTAGCCTACTTTACACTGCAATACATCCCTGCTCCATTTACCTCGGAACTCGGGAGCCAAAGTTGGGGATGACGTCACACCCAAGTTGAATGGGTTCGGATTTTCATTGTTTACATTTGCCAGGTTAGCCATTGTTAGCAATGCCAGTTAATAAATTATTATGCTGTTTTTTTGTGTTTGGATTTGACGTGCAAAGGTATGTGTGCACATGTACCTCGTTGGCCGGCATACAGCTGTTGTCTGACGTCTCGTTCTGCTGGCCACCTGCAGCTCCAGAAGCTCCGGTGTACAACAGGTAAGGATGCGCTCAGCCGGTGTTCCAGCAACACACATCCAGCGAAGTCCTCAGGGAAACGATGTCCAACTATGTCCTCAGGGAGGCAGTTTTATTACTTAAATGTATGACCCCTTTGTCATTCAGAAGAGTGCCACCATGGAATAACAACACAATTTATTTTTCTTAACGTTTGTAACTAAACAAAATACAGCCACTTCGTTCCTACTGTATCACTTTTCACTCATAAATAAACGTAAACGTAACATGCATCTACCGCACGGTCCAAAAACTATTTGCTTCTCCATTCAGTGCAACACCTGAGTGCAGTTACCTCTTAAAAAAAACATAATCCAAAATGGCTCTTACAAGAATAAAAGTGGTTTGACTTTCTTGGTCAGTTTCTGAGACAGCAGCCCTAGTCTATATCGATGACGCTTAATTTACAGGATTGCTCCGTCGCCGGATGACCCTCATTTTCGGCCAGATGTCCATCACCTTCCTCTTTCTTTGTGTTGGTGTTCTAACCTCCGGTGGATTTGTGAGGACTATGGTTAACTGCTCCTCAGATCTCTGCAGGGTAAATCCAGACAGCTAGCTAGACTATCTGTCCAAGCAGAGTTTTCTGTTGCACGACTAAAACAACTTTTGAACGTACACACGTTCCACCAAAACAAGTTTCTTCCTGAGGCTATTTTGCAGAGGCACTGTTGCTCCGTCCGGAGCTTAGCACCGCCCAAGATGATTGTGATTGGTTTAAAGAAATGCCAATAAACCAGAGCACGTTTTACTCACATCCCAGAATGCTGGGTGGACTAGCCAGACCCTCCTCCACAGCACCGTGGAGGAAGGTCTGGCAAGACAACACTCTGCTGCTCTACATTTATTCCTCCAGGTTTTGGAGTACATGTGTGTGTGTTTGCAACATACTGGACATGCAGATAAACAGTGGAGAAGTGAGTGTGTTGTGTTGCATGACGAGTTTAAAAAAAGTCTAAAGCCCAGTCCAAAGTCCAAAACCTGGATGATTATAGAACCAAAGTTGCTTTTGAATTTCTATTTTTAGTGTAATGAGCACAGGATGTATCCCTGAGGAAATGCAGAGCATGACCAAAGATAAGAAGAAAAATACTGTTTGCATGAACTGAATAACTAACTTGGCTCCCAACTCCTTTAAAAAGACATTGTTGTGAACAATCTTCAGTCACTTTTTATACTTATGCTGAAGTGCTGTAAACTGACTCTACTTGCTGCAAGTAAAATGACTTTTAAGAGAAGTGATTTTGTACATTCTTCGATAAATAATTATCCTAACATTTAGTGACTTAGTATATAGTTAATCTAAATTCAAAGTTATTAAAAATATGTAAACAGTGCACAATGTTCAATGTGTTGCAGTGAGATATTTTGTAGGACAACCTGTGGACACCCCTTAAGGACCCTTTGGAGTCCCTGGACCCCAGTTTGAGAACTTCAGCTTCAAGCTACACTGCTGCAGACGCTGGTTGTTGTCTATCAGGGGTTAGTTGTTAGACGTTAAAGATTTAAATAAAAAGATGGTTTTCCTCTTTAGCTGACCTCTGTCAAAGGTCTTTCACTGTTATTATGTCCAAGTTGTCTTTAGAAGTGAGGAGTTTGTTTGAGCTTCTATTTTTAAAAATGTGAAGCCCTCTGCTGTCCAAAAAACAACTTTAATCTGCATTGTGTTACACCTTCTAAACTCGCTCACAACATTGAACTGTTTTAGCCTGCCGTGGTCATACTCAGATTCTAGTCAGAATATGAGTCTGATGCTGCTCCATTGGGCTGTGATTATGGGGCTTGTTTCAACTGAACCAGGAAAGAAAATGCCTCTGCACTCAATTGGATAGACCTACAACCAATCAGAGCAACAGAGCAGACGTCACAGAAGCTGCAAGTCAAAGGCAGGTTTCGACAGAGCAGAGGCAAAGGCGGCAGTTTCCAAGTCGTGCGGACAGGTGTGGCAATATGTATACATAATCGCAGTTCTCTGTTTCTCTTTTAAAATGAATGTGCTGTCGATATCTTCTATAACAGACACAATGGCGGAATCTACACATCTCGATTCTCCAACGGCAGCCATCTGTCAAATTCAATTCAAGCGCTCTTTGGTGACGTGCAGGGGCGATTCTAGGATCTGACCTTTGGGGGTGCTCAGCCCCTAATGAAAAGTTGATAGCAGTTAAGCTAGGGGGTTTGGGGGCATGCTCCCGTAAGATTTTTTTTTTTTTAAACTCTTAAATCATGACTTCTTGTGAGTTTTGGGGAAAGAAATAGACAGATTGAGATATGCAATTATGACAAACTATCAACAGATTCAAGGCATCTGCTGTGAAAAAGATGGAAACTACAAAGCATGATTATTGCAGCACACATACCCAGGGGTGTTGGACTGGGGGGGAGAAGGGGACTGAGTGCCCAGGGCCCTCATGTGAGGAGGGCCCAAAAATATGCTAGAATTCATAGCTTTGGCTGCATGGAGGGGCCCATAGAAAATGCCTTTCACAGGGCCCAGAATTTGGAGCTACACCCCTGCACATACCTTGAATGGTAAAATAAGCCTTAACATATTTTTAGACAAGATTATTCATGTTTTTTTCTGCTGTTGATTTTCAACTTTTTCATCTAATCTAATAATGCCTCTGAACCAGATGGGGAAAACACAACATCTCTTTTTCTTAAGAGCCTAGTCCTCCATGAAATGCATATGTAAATATAATGTGAATGGAATGTTTTAAGTGTTTTTGCCCGTATAATATATGTCTACTTTCTCACCTGGTTCTTCCAGGTCCCTCTCTTTGTCCACTCTCTCTCCATCCTTCTCTCTCTCTCCCCATCCTCCTCTCTCCCTCTATCTCCTTCCCTCTGTCATATCACTGACAATCACATACAAAACATTTTGTAATCAACTAGAAAATAATCTTCAAATAAAAGACAAAATAAAACACAGTAGTCCTACTATATACATGTCTTATGGGCTACCTAGCCATTTTCTCACCTTGTTCATTGTTTATCTTTGGCGGCGCCCTGTGGGACGGACTAGTCCATTTCATTGTGAAAGTAGGGGGGGCTGACCTCTCTCAGCAAGCAGGGCGCCTGCAGCTGCTGGGGGCGCTGATCTGCCAATTCCCCACACAGTGAAATGATAGAAAACAGAAAAACGCTTCGCAGCACAGAGGATTATTTATATATTTTTTTAAGTTAAGTGGCTGCCCGGTTCGCCTGTGTCAAAAACCGCCACTACTTTGAGCACTAAACGATCTCACATTATCACAATAAGGACTTTATTTTCAGGGGTGCTGAGATGATATTTAGGGGTGCTTCAGCACCCCTAAAAATAGCCTAGCGACGCCTATGGTGACGTGGTTGATTACGTTACTATTGATCATCTGTCCATCATCGTATCAAGCCTGCCCTGACAATTTGATTGGTCCGAACAGCTCTGGTTCGAGCACAGTTACTCCACGACGGATCAAGTCCAGACCGAACTTCCCGACCTCAAATGTTGTGGGGGGGGCTAAGTTCGGAACTGTTTAGCACATTTCTAGGTTTTTCACTTTTGCTGAAACAGTCACAGATAAAAAAATAAATAAAAATTCACAACAAATCTCTAACCAGTAAGGTTACTGACTGAGTTACATGGTGAGATTGTGCAGTAGCTCAACTAATTTCAACTTCACTAGGACTATTTAACTTCATTGCTCTAAAACTGCCATTCATGTTTATCCAGTGTCATTTTATCAGCTGAGAAGCAAAATAATGAGCCATGTTGCTTGTGTGAGTAACATTACTTCCTAACACACTGGTGTGCACTGGACCAACAGGTTTATGGGGCTCTGTTTATGCATGTTTCTGACAAGTCATCAGATGTAATCACAAATGTGGTTTGTTTCTGTGTCTTCTGTTAGGGTGGTGGATGGGTGAAACATCACAGGACATTTCCCCCAGGAGTTCATGTCCCATTCTGGTTCTGCGTGTCACTGAAACGTACATTTTATAACCCCACCCACCATCTTTTCCTAAACCTAACTGTCCTGTTCTTGTGCCACATGTCAGTCACTACGTCCCGATCCAGAGCGACTAAAGTGACATCAAGAGTCCCGACGCTAAAGGAGACGTTTAGCGTGAAAAAGAAACGCCAAAGGCACATGACCTAGTGTCTGTATTCTATGTGTTGGGAGAGTGAAAATGTGTAATAAAGGGGTTGCAGAAGTGACAAGTCATCCAACATAAGTTGTGTTCTGGTTTCAGAATGATGAAGACAGTAGGAGAACAGTTTATAAAATGGCTTAAACAATAGTGCAAATAGCTGCCATAAATGGAGCATGCCCCCGATTTAGGTTAAGTTTGGTTTTCTTTGTACTAGATGTTGTTATGTCCATGTTGGGTTTCCCTCTGTGCGTAATTTGGTTTGGCCAAGCCAGTATATACATCCCCTTTCGTCTCACTCACAGTTAGGTCAGTTTTTTGAGTTCATATCTTGTTTCGTTGTTGCTATTTTTGAGTAAAGTTAGATTGTGTTGACTTCTGTTATAGGCCTAGATATTAAGTTCTTGGTTTATATATTTTATATATATATATATATATATATATATATTTTAGCATTTTTTGGGGTAAAATAAAAACCCACTTTTCAACACAAACTCCTGTTCTCCTCATTGCCTTACTGCTTGGTTTCTGACACTGGCACACCAATGAACACCTGTTTACTGGGTAAAAGTCTTGTGTTTCCCCAGGACACGATCTCAGCTCCCCCGTTTAAAAGCCCTGTGTTTTAGGACCCAAACATCCCCAACCTTCTCCCTACAACAATCTACACGCTCTTATACTGCAGCAGTCAATGTGTATGGAGTTATATTACTGTCATTAGTCAAGAGATTATTTCAATTTGAGAGCATTTCTCACTGATATTACGTTCAGATTTCTTGCTCTCACACCCAAATAGTCACTGCTCGCACTCAAAACCTTGCTCTCACACTCAAATATTCACTGCTCATGCTTGGATTTGCTCTGCTTGTGCTCAAACTTTCTGCTTGGACTCAGATATGTTGTTGTTTGGACAGATTTCCTGCTCTCAGCTTTGAACTTTCTCCTCGCACTCAGGCTGATTCTGCTCGCTTGCAAAGTTTCTGCTCTCGGATTTCTCCTGCGCGCTTGGATTTTTTTGTGTTATAACCCTGCCAAAAGTCAACAACCAATAGAATGCCAGCTGTAGTGTTGACCAATGAAATGATCCCTGCCCCGTTGAGGGTGCGTTCACTTTACGTTAGAACGTCTGTTGAGGGCGGCTGCTCTGTAACCAAGTTTATATATCCCCGCGCCGTTTATAGCTTTATTATAAGTATATGTCAACAATGTGCACAGAATGGTCGACGCATTTTCACCTGCACCCATCAGGAAACGGGAGAGGGACGTATGAAGTTATGTCCACAACTACGAGGGTGAGTAATAACATAACTTAAGCACCTAGCTAGCTAGCTAGCATAATGGCGCTAGCATATAGCCTAGCTTGATGTCCATAAACAAATAGATTTTCCTTATTGTAGAAAATGTCAGTGATCAATGATAACCAAATTTATCTCTCATTTTCCTCCTCATAGCCACTGAAAACTGTCAAAAAATCTAACCCAAAGTCAAATTATTATGGACGTTATGTGACTGATAACTGACTGATATCTGATTGATCATTGTTTAGGTACATTAAACCACGTTAAGCTTTTTCACGTTAAGAGTTAGAATGTCCCGGCTGCAGTTGAGGGAAACTGTAGCCTTCACATAATAAATATGACTATGAAATAGAACATGAAATACATAAATGAGGCAATACATATATAGGCATTAGTCATTATAGTTCAATAGCCTAAATATATATATATATATATATATATATATATACTTATATTTATTTCCGGGGACTTTGATTTATTCCGTCTATTTATATGCACGTTATATTCAAACGAAGTTTGGTTATCTCACAGACTCAGACTAAAAGCAGCAGCAAGCCTGTCTGATATCAGTGCATCATAGCATATCACTGTAAGAAAATAAAATCTGAATAAATCACGAGCGCGGCAGATTCCCAGGTCCGCTAGAGCGGGTAACGCCAGCTCTGAAGACGGACCAGAGTCAGTCAGCACCGGGGAGCTAACCGCGGGGACCGAGGTCACAGGGCTGGTGGCTAGCTGCTAGCTAGCTGCAGCAGCTAATATTAGAATATTAGACCCAGCACCGGAGGTCTGATCCCCATGATCTGATCCCAAACCGCCGGTGACTCTCTGCCAGATCAGCAAGCTTACGGTAGCAACAGAAAGTTTTCTGGGATTGGTAACGTTACAGCCGTGAACTGAAATTCTGTTCCCTCAGCTGGTTCGACTCTCTTGGGGCGAAGTTGTCTGCGGCGGGTAGAGACAGAGAGTCAGAGGGAGGCAGAGAGAGAGGGTAATAAATAAATGTGACATTATGAAATAAAATTCCTTCCAAGCATTATCAAGAGTACAGGGTTCCAAACACTGGTAGGCTACGCTGGCGCTGTTGCCTTGGAAATGACAACATCCGGTCTCTGAATATGAAAAAAACCAAGCCTTTTTTCGTTTCTATTTTCGAGTGTTTTTTTTTGTTATGAAATAGAAAATGAAAATCACAGCATATTTTAAATTTCTCCCATCCCCTTTTGACCATGAAAAGGAAAAAACGCCTTGTATTTCAATTTCAAATTTTGTATTTTAAAACGAAAATCAAATAACAATTTGTTTTGTTTTTAATACCTGTTTATGAAATGAAAATCGAATGAACGAAAAAGTACACGGACCCAGTCTGTTAAGTACAATTTCACCACTAATAAAACAGATCTAGAAATGATATGCTTTATTTGCAACTTAAATATGTTATTTTTTTAATTAATACAAAGCAAACTGAGCAGAAAAGAACAAGTATTTTTGTTTGTTTGTTTCTCTTCTTCCAGGTGTGACTGAAGTACCCCTGTTGAGCTGCATCACAGCTGCACTATGTGCATGGACCAGTGTTGTTCCAGTCAGTACTCACCTGTGTGCAGAGGACAGGAAGCAGTGGCACAAATTAAGAAGGTTGGAAAGTCTGATAATAATGTAATTGTAAAAAAAATATAATATAATAGTAAAATCATATTACATACACTTATCGTTTGTGTTTCTTGCTTAAATTCACAGGGTGCACAACCAGGCCTGGGAGAGAAAATGTCCATTCAAATCAGAAGGGTAAGGTAAGGGATAGTAATGATGTTAAAAGCTATGTACACCTAATATATTATGTGTTGATGTCTATGAATTTGTCTTTAATAGGATCAGTGGAGAGTTCCTGGATCGGTCTGCCCCCTCAAATTGCCAGAGATCTACAAGGACTTCACCCGTTTCTGCACCATCACCTGCATAATCAAAGTGATAAAAGAGAAACAAACTATTGTTTTCTCTGTTGACATGAATAGGTGCCTGTAATGTTATATTCAAAATTCAATAAATGTTGATAAGTATCAATATTTCTTAAATCATTGTAGTTTTTCAGAGCAATAAGATACAGATTATTAAAACCATGTTTATATTTGCAACAAATTAAAACCCTGATCAAGGCAAATTGTTTTTTCATTTTCCATAACATTTATAAAAAAAAACAGTACAATTAAATTAACTGACACTTGGTAAATAGCTTTAATTTACCTTGTCAAAACAGTGAGTAATTCATAACAAATTGCACAATATTTGACACAAAACCTAAAAAGTGTATGGTTCATACTATGGTGAAGCAGTACACTTTGCCTGTAGGATTTACTGTAGCAGGAACATTGGTATTGGCAAACAGATGACCCAGGTTCAGGTGAGTTTGTGAGCAGGGTTATGAATAAAGATAAGCCTAGTGTTCATAAGAGGGATGATTCAGGTATTGCAATTAAAAATTTAGAATAATTCAATTAAATAGGAGGTATATACAACTAGTAGAAGATAAATTAACTACACAAGAGCAATTAAGGTAAAGTTATGAGGTAGTGGCAAGCTAAAGTGACGTATAGTCAATAGCATGGAGTCAAGTCAACAGTGTACACCAGAATAATATATACTGTGATTACGTAATGATACTGTTGTCTGTACTAATATAACAAAACAAAAAAATAATATAGTGTATGATGCAGTATGGAGAACAACCGAGTCCCATATGAACCCAAGAGACTTTTATTACAGCTGTTTAATGATGTTCACTACAAACAAAACTTGCAGATGGTTGTAGTCTGTAGTCAGCCGTACAGTAGGTAGATCTGGACCAGATGGTTGTAGTCTGTAGTCAGCCATACAGTAGGTAGATCTGGAGCAGATGGTTGTAGTCTGTAGTCAGTCATACAGTAGGTAGATCTGGACCAGATGGTTGTAGTCTGTAGTCAGTCATACAGTAGGTAGATCTGGACCAGATGGCTGTAGTCTGTAGTCAGCCATACAGTAGGTAGATCTGGAGTAGTAGGGTGAATTCTAGCTATCATGGGTTGGTGATATGACACACACAGATCAACAGGGGTCGAGCCCCTCAGCCCCACCTGGATGAAAAGAAAGTAAAACAAAATACTTGCTTTTTCAGTTCAGTTCGCTTTGTATTAATTAAACAAATAACTGCTATTTAAGGAGCAAATAAGAAACCATATCATTTCTAGATCTGTTTTTGTTATAGTGGTGAAATTGTACTTAATGTTACAACTTTTTAAACAGACTGATATGAATCCATCATTTTCAGACTAATGTTATATGAAGGAATGAAGACTAAATTCTGATGAACAACAACAGTGATGCAAAAACTGACACAAACAATCCAGTTTCTGGTGTTCTTTCAGTTATATTACAGTTTAGGTTTTACTACTGGCTCTAACATGAAATTAGCCAAATCCCAGGAACATGGTTAACCAAACGAGGAAAAAATACAAAGTGGGGTCATCACATATACACATACAGTCCGTCATATGTCGTTCAATCTAGCTATACAATAAAGAGCATCTATTTGTTTATGGCCATCAAGCTAGGCTATATGCTAGCGCCATATGCTAGCTAGCTAGCTAGGTGCTTAAGTTATGTTATTACTCACCCTCGTAGTTGTGGACATAACTTCATACGTCCCTCTTCAAAGCTTTCTCCCGTTTCCTGATGGGTGCAGGTGAAAATGCGTCGACCATTCTGTGCACATTGTTGACATATGCTTATAATAAAGCTATAAACGGCGCGGGGATATATAAACTTGGTTACAGAGCAGCCGCCCTCAACAGACGTTCTAACGTAAAGTGAACGCACCCTCAACGGGGCAGGGATCATTTCATTGGTCAACACTACAGCTGGCATTCTATTGGTTGTTGACTTTTGGCAGGGTTATAACACAAAAAAAAAGCCAAGCGCGAGAAATCCGAGAGCAGAAACTTTGCAAGCGAGCAGAATCAGCCTGAGTGCGAGGAGAAAGTTCAAAGCTGAGAGCAGGAAATCTGTCCAAACAACAACATATCCGAGTCCAAGCAGAAAGTTTGAGCACAAGTAGAGCAAATCCAAGCATGAGCAGTGAATATTTGAGTGTGAGAGCAAGGTTTTGAGTGCGAGCAGTGACTATTTGGGTGTGAGAGCAAGAAATCTGAACGTAATATCAGTGAGAAATGCTCTCAAATTGAAATAATGCGCTCTTGACTAATGACAGTAATATAACTCCATAAATGTGGTGCTGACGTTAATAAATCGTAGCTATATGTACAAATGGTTCATTTCAACAGTCTGCTGAGGTACACAGTAAAGGCTAAAAACATATCTGTTAAAAGAATGCTTTCAAGTTCAAGAAACAGTTCAAGAAAGTCTCATATTTTGTCATTTTAAATATATAGCTCATTTGGGGCTTGGAAGTACTACAACCTGAATATCTCAAGTTTTTCTTAAAAAAAAAAAAACTGACTAACTGATGTTGAAAACGTAAAGTATTTAATGAATGTTAGAGACAGACAATAGATTGAATAAGATTTATTTGTCTCATATATTAGCTTTTATCCAAAACGAGTTACAAAAAGTGCATTCAGCCACGTGGAAACAAACCCAAAAGAGTCATGCAACTACACCAACTGAAAGTGCTACATTGAGATACAATAAAAGATTTTAAAAAAAGAGTTTTCTGTTGCTTTTTATATTGTTGGATTTTCATGTTAAACCTGACCTGGTGTATTTCAAATAATGAGGTAAACATATTACACATATTATATTTTAAACCAAAACGTAATAGTGTAGACGTAGACTAAGCAACCATGGGGTCTTCGTTCTTTGTTTTTATGTAGCTGTCTGTGTTCTTGTTTTTAATTAGTTTAACTGCGTTAAGTGACCTGACTGACAAGAAAGGTGTCCATAAATAAAACATATTATTATGCCTTCAATGCATCAATTCTGCAATACGTATTAATTTTTGTATGACCTAAAACTTTTGTCTGATTTCTTCTTTGTTTCAGGTTTCCTCGTGGGCGGTTGTGTGTCGGATTATTTAGCAGCTGATGCTTCTTTGTCTTAGGATTCGAACCTGCAAGAAATAAAAAAATGTTGATGAAAAAAAGTGATGTAACTGGCTGAGAGTCTATTTATCAATCACCACACTGATCAATAATCATCTCATCCAGTTCTTTTGCACGTTGTGCAGCTGCTCATATACATTAACTGATCAATAAAAAAAAAACAGAGTTCCATTGTTTTTATTTCAGCCATAATGTATGTGCCTAAACCTCTGGATTCTCATCTGACGCATCCCTCTCCTCTGTTATGGTGTGGTGGCCATTTCAGTAGATTTGTGGAAACACAATAAGCATGGAAACTAAATGTACACTTCCTGCATTACTGCATTACTTCAAATACTAAGTTACTCCTCTAGTAAACTAGTATTCACATGAAATAAAACAATACAATATTGAGACCATTCAGCAAGGCACTCTGGGTAACATTCAACACACAAACTGGTTGCTGTGGACTCCTCCACTTCGCCATCTAAACAAAGTGGAATAAACGTAAGTCCAAATCTACACAAAACCCGCAATCCCCCCCCCCCCCCCCCCCCATCAATTAGTAAGCTGACATCAAATGTGGCATTTAGGAAACCTTTATTGCAACCTTGGCACGGTAAGATGTCCAGATAGTGCAACAGTCATTTTTGTTTTTTGTGTCCTGCTGCTCCCATCATCAGCCAGGAAATATTTTTGTTTTTACTAAAGCAGTGCCCCCAGCAAACTCATGGGTCAGACCCATCTGGTAGCAAAGGAGTGCCGAGACTAAGAGCTACATGGAAAAATATCAAACACCAAAACAAGCCACTTTGAAATTTTGCTGTTTCATGAATACAAAAGTTTTCATGAAAAATGTTGGATGACCCTCCCCTCAATAAAGAATAAAAAGACATGACCCTATGGTCCATTCCATAAATACCAAACGGTCCCTTAGTATATAAAGTCACTCACACAACCTAGCTCCACTGCCACTTGTTGATTGATTGATTGATTGACATTAACAGAAGAACAGATGCTGATCGAGTCACAGGGGGATCATCAAGAGGACATTGTGTTATTTTAGTCAGTCAGCCTGGTCTGTCAGAGGGTCAAGAGAGTGGAACTCATTCTCAGACCATATCAGACAATTAAACACATATAAGACTTTTACCAAGCAGCTAACATAATGGATGGTAAATACAGTACAGGCCAAAAGTTTGGACACACCTTCTCATTAAATGAGTTTCCTTTGTATTTTCATGACTATTTACATTGTAGATTCTCACTGAAGGCATCAAAACTATGAATGAACACATATGGAATTATAACAAAAAAGTGTGAAATAAGTGAAAACATGTCTTATATTTTAGATTCTTCAAAGTAGCCACCCTTTGCTTTTCTATTAATAAGGGAAAAACTTCCACTAATTAACCCTGACAAAGCACACCTGTGAAGTGAAAAACATTTCAGGTGACTACCTCATGAAGCTCATTGAGAGAACACCAAGGGTTTGCAGAGTTATCAAAAAAAAGCAAAGGGTGGCTACTTTGACGAATCTAAAATATAAGACATGTTTTCAGTTATTTCACACTTTTTTGTTAAGTACATAATTCCATATGTGTTCATTCATACTTTTGATGCCTTCAGTAAGAATCTACAATGTAAATAGTCATGAAAATCAAGAAACACATTGAATGAGAAGGTGTGTCCAAACTTTTGGCCTGTACTGTACATATACATGTCAGCACTAAAACTATTTATTTATGTATTCTGTTAGTTTGCAATCTCAACATGTATGTATTTTAGGTATTTTTTTCCCCCTCTTATTGCCCTACTGCTTTTATCGCTCTCAACATTGGTATCTTTTCTAATCTTTGTACTGTCTGCTCTGTTGTTTTACTTGTAAGCCATTCTGCTTTGTTGGTTGTTTTGTTGCTAATCTTTTTGCTTCTGTGCTGTCTTGTTTTGTGCTCTGCTTCAGGTGTATTTCTTTCTTGTTTGTCTGTATTTAACAGATAAAAAATAGTGGTATAGTAATACAATAGTAATACACGTATAATGATGATTTTATTGTTCCTTTCTTAAATAAAGACTCCTACTGCTTTGCTTTCACAATATAAATAGATGGTAGGGTTAACACTATTGGACACTTACTTGTAATACTTGTTCTTGTTGTTATTTCTATGAAAAAGAAAAGCTGCTGCTGCAACTCCAAGTACAACAGCAAGAATTCCAACAGCTCCAAGTATTTTGGTCCAGATGCTCATTTCGACTGAAACACATCACAAAAAGTTAGTTTTAGTTTAGTGTAGTTAGTTTATTTTGCACGTGTGACTACATATGTTCAGTAGAATGGTTGCAGACACATTCAAACTCATTCTCATGAATGGGTCATATGATATGGTATGGAAACTCATGTATAACAGTTTGAATAACATCCCACAAAATTAGGCAACCACCGGACGGTCACGTGAGGACGGGTACAGAGCTCTGTGAGCTGTCGCTTTTGTCAGCCGCCGTTACAGTTGAGTTTAGCTGACAAAAAGTCAGCGTCATGCAGGGACGACAGGTACATTTAGACACCAAAACAACAAGATCATGGTTTGGATTCAAACATTCCTTTTGTTTTCGCCCGGGAAGAAAACTCCTCTCCCTGCTTGAAAGTCCTGTGTTTTACAGCAGCAGTCGCTGTGGTGCTGACAGTAATAAATACGTGGAATACATACGCATTACAGAGCTTTATTTTTCGTAGCTACAGTACATGTATGAATGGTTGATGAGAACAGCCTGAGAGTAAACATAAAGAACAGTTAAATGTGCTGCTAAAACACATGAACAACTTAAGGAGGAATCTTACCAATAATAGCCACATAAATCTCAGCATGAGTCCTCCGGTTGGTTTCCTCCTGTGTGACCACACAGCGACAGCAGCTGGTCTTGGTCACAGTAGTCTGGAGGGTGATGTGGTATCTGTCTCCTCTTTCAGAGACCTGCGGTTCTTTAGCAGGAAGTTTGTTTCCATCTCTGTCCTGCCACTCTACTCTAGGTTTCGGAGCAGCACCTCGGACCTCACACTGCAGCAACACTCCATCATCTGTGGCATCAATAATGTTGATGTCTGGCTCTGGAGCAACTGTGAACGAAGGATAAACAATGACTAAAAAATAGTAACAGGATTATACATTAAGGAGGTACATTGTGATGTGAATCAGTTAAAAAACTATATGAATGTGTAAAAATGACAACCGGTTGAGATAAAAAATTATTCACGGTGCAATTTTTAAACGGCCTAGGGCGTAATCTCCTTTAGATATCACTTATTTGACTTCAGACGTCACTACTAACAATGCTTCCTGGCAAAGAATCTTATACCTTTGGAAAGCCTGATTATTTCCCCTTTAAATGGTGCCACATTTGTAAGCAACATGTATTTGTGGGATAAGCAGCAGAGCTGAGTATGTGGGTTGCGCCAATGAAATATTTGCCAATTCTTCTCTTACAATGCCTTTTCTTTGTTGACTTTTGTTTGGTGTTGTTTGGTGGATTGGTTTATTGAAGTCTAAAGTAACAACATATATTGGCAATTTCCCATTTCATTCATTTAACAAACAGGAGTTTCAGTCACCCGCGGCGCTACCATTGGGCCCGGGTGGGCCTGGGCCCACCCATTTTAGGTCCGGGCCCACCCATTTTGACCCAGGCCTATAGTGAGTAGCGAGTGATTTTCATTCTAGCAGTTCATCCAATAAGCAGCCCGAGGGAAGCTTTGAGTGAAAGCTTCTCAGCCAATCAGCGGCTTCAACCCCACGTGTGGCCTCTTAAGCCCCGCCCACAGGCTGCATCATCACCAGCAAGTGATCCAATGAAATGAATGACGTTGCGTGCAAGCTTTTCAAGCAAGCTCAAAAAAAAAAAAAAAAAAAAAAAAAAAAAAAAAAGACGGTAGCTATTAGCTAATATGAAACGCAAAGCAGCTCGTTTTCATTTAAATTCAGCAAGAAACGCTCCGAGGAGCAGGAGGAGGACATTTTAAGTAACGCGGTTACAAGTGACGAGTTACCATCCTGCTCGGCCGCCCTCTCCCCATCAAGTCCTCCCGTAGTCACCCCGCATCACACCAGCAAGGCAAGTAGGGTAACAGTTAGGCTAACGTTAACGTTAGTGTCTGGCTGTCTGTATGCAGGGGGAACCTGGTTTTTTATTGGCTTATTTTAACTGGCCCATCCAGTTTTCTGGAGGCCCACCTACAATCAATATCCTGGCGCCGCTAGTGGTGTCAGTAGAGTGTGGAAGATCCAGCCTGGCACCTCCTCCTCATGCTGGTCACCAGCTTGATCACACATTGCTTTGGGATGGCATCCCATTCTTCAACTATAGCACATGTAGCAAGCCAACCAACATGGTTGTATTGGTCTCTCTGGCACGAACAGCACGCCCAAGCTGATCCCACGAGTGTTCAATGGGGTTGAGGTCAGGTCAGGCCATTCCATTGAATGAACACATATGGAATTATGTACTTAACGAAAAAGTGTGAAATAACTGAAAACATGTCTTATATTTTAGATTCCTCAAAGTAGCCATCCTTTGCTTTTTTTGATAGTACTGCAAACACTTGGCGTTCTCTCAATGAGCTTCATGAGGTAGTCACCTGAAATGTTTTTCACTTCACAGGTGTGCCTTGTCAGGGTTAATTAGGGGAATTTGTTCCCTTATTAATGGGGTTGGGACCATCAGTTGTGTTGTGAATTCATATTATGGCCAGAACCAATCAGCTAAGTAAAGAGAAACGAGTGGCCATCATTACTTTAACAAATGAAGGTCAGTCAGTCCGGAAAATTGCGAAAACTTTGAATGTGTCCCCAAGTGCAGTCGCAAAAACCATCAAGCGCTACAACGAAACTGGCTCACAATAGGACCACCCCCGGAAAGGAAGACCAAGAGTCACCTCTGCTGCTGAGGATAAGTTAATCCGAGTCACCAGCCTCAGAAATCGCAGTTAACAGCAGCTCAGATTAGAGACCAGATGAATGCCACACAGAGTTCTAGCAGCAGACACATCTCTAGAACTGTTAAGAGGAGACTGCGCGAATCAGGCCTTCATGGTCAAATAGTTGCTAGGAAACCACTGCTAAGGAGAGGCCACAAGCAGAAGAAGGGCCAAGAAACACAAGGAATGGACATTAGACCAGTGGAAATCTGTGCTTTGTTCGGATGAGTCCAAATTTGAGATCTTTGGTTCCAAATTTGAGATCTTTTTTTGGTTTTTGGCCTATATATATATATATATATATATATATGATATGTGATATTTTGTGATAACATTCAGAATTTTCTCTGTCAGTACAATGTCTTCCTCTGATGTAGAAGTACACTATAGGTCAGTAGTGAGCTATACAGTGGAGTTGCATATTAAGTGGTTTGGGGTCCTTCTGTAAGTAATTGTGGGGTACTGTTTGGTTTTGGAGAATTCTACAAGCAGCACTACAACAGGCCAAGCAATCAGCCCATTCCAAACATTTTCAACGGGCACTGCACTAGTTATGAAAACACTAAATGAGGGGAAATATTTTTTAAAAGGACGCTGTTCATCCATGTCTCCAGGAGACATTGGAAAAGTATAGACACAGTTAGTGTTTTCTATTCAAGATTAGATACAAGATGACGCTAACAATGGTCGCCACAGTGATTCGGTGCTCATTGTGTTGTCTTGTTTTTGTTGAAAATACAGATTTGATGAGAGATGAGATCATGAACATCAGGGAAACAACACCAGCAGATTTATTTCCCATTTTTCTTGCATCTTCCATGAGTTTAATTGACATTCTGGTAAAAGGTGCCTTAACCGTGGCCCATGAAGTGAATCACAGGAGAAGGAGACGGGGTTGAAGGGCCGGTGTGCTTGTACATTTTCTCAAGATTTCAGACTCCACTACCTGGGATATTCCTCTCCATTGTGTGTTCACTGTGCAATAAACTGGACGAACTTCAGCTACTGTTGAGGAAAAACAGTGACTTTTTACATCTGCCATTTTGTGCTTCACAGAGACGTAGCTCTGTGATTCTATACCCGACTCAGCGCTACAGCTGGCTGGATTTCAGCTGTTCAGAGAGGACCAAATCAAAAATTTGAGGTATCTGTTTTACACTACAAGTGGCTGGTATAATGATCTTAACTGATCTTTTCTGGTCGGTGTTTACATTCCCCTGTAGGCCATGCAGGAAGCACAGCGCATGCTTGCTGATCAGATACTGTGAACGGAATAACCCAGATTCCCTGGTTATTGTCCTCAGTGACTTCATCAAAGGGAATATCAGTCATGAACTCCTCAAATACAGACAGAGTTTATTAAATGTCCAACCAGAGAGAATACTGTATATTGGATCACTATTACACATTACACAACAGTCAGGAATGCTTATCATACAGTCAACCACGCTGCACTGGGAAACTTAGACCATGCCATGGTCCACCTGATTCCCTCATACAGGCAGAAATAAAACTTTCTAAACCTGTTGTGAGGACATCTGAGAAGTGGATCAGTAAAGCTGTAGCAGATCTTCAGGCGTGTTTGGACTGTACAGACTGGGATGTTTTCAGAACTGCTAACAACATCTTGGACACAGAGGCACACAGAGGCTGTGAAATCACACACACCTCCTCCATCCTTACACCCCACCCTGAAACCTGCAGTTCTCAGACGCTGGCCTGTACTCCATTCCCCACACCAGACTCTATACCTTTGGAGACAGAGCCTTCAGTTTTGCAGCCCCACCCCTCTGGAACATCCCCCCCCCCCACCCTGCAGATATCCAAAATGCTACATCCCTGGACATTTTTAAAAAACACCACCTGTTTACCACAGCCTAAAACCTCCTTTAGCTTAGCCACAGTGATTATGTAAGGTGTCTTTGTGTTTCTTGAAAGGCGCTATATAAATAAAAGTTGACAACAATGACAAGCCCTGGTTTTAGGGAGGTCACGAGAACTGGTACTTCGTTACCAAGTTGGTAAATTCTGAAAATGTGATGGACACTCGTTTTTCTACAGTATTGTAGGTACCGAGGTACGCAATTCTTCCAGACCAGACAGGGGCAGTATACATCTACAAGAGTTCTAGTTTGTCGCTAAATGTTGGAGAAAAACAAAAAAAAGCAGACCTGTGCAGAAACACAGAGCATGTTGCTCACTGACGGCTTGACCCGACCGCAGTCAACCTCTGGATTTACCGTACATCTACAGCATCTTTCACGGCTTCACCAGGAACTCCCAAATGTAAAATAAATCAGTTTCTTCTCTGCCATTGTCTGTCACAGCCACACATAGCTACAATAGCTACTGACATTAGCTAACTTTAGCGCTTGTTTAGATGGACCACTATAACGTTAAGTTACCCGTGTGAAATATGAAAAACAACAACGGCAGAGAGAAACAGATGAAACTACACATGCTTGCTGTCTGGGAGTTCCAGGTAAACTCATGGAAGATGTTACCGTACGCTGGCTGTGTGGTGATGCTAGGCTTCATTCACCAGCTCCAGTCCTGCTGCCACACCTCACCACCCCCGTAGGTGTGGGGGCCTCGTCACTGCCCCCCCACACACTACAACAACCCTCAACATCCTGGTGGGGATAAGTCCACCTACAGGTGGGAAAGTGACCAGCTGTTGACCTGGTGCAGTAAGAATAACCTGGGGCTAAATGCTCTAAAGACAGTGGAGACGGTTGTGGGCTTAGGGTGACTCCACAGTCAACCCTGTGAGTCCTTTCGCTTCCTGGGATCCATCATCTCCCAGGACCGAGATACTGAACATCAGCTCCCTCATCAAAGAAGCCTAGCAGAGGATGTACTTCCTGTGGAAACTGTACACAGTCTTAAATTACTTAAACAGATATTTTGTATATTTTTGTGTCTGTACTTTTAGTACATTCTTTATTCTTATTAATGTTAATGCTTTTCTGTGTATGTATGCACCAATCATCAAGGCAAATTACATGAAGGGCAACTACTAGCAATAAATTCCTTTCTGATTTGAACTTTTGCTACCGGTTCATCAAATCTCTCTGTAAGTGATGCCAACGATATCGCTCTACACTGTCATTGTCATTATAGTTGTGGTGTGGACTCCATCCACTTGAGTTAGAATGATTTTTAAAACTATAGATTTATAGTTAACGCTATATTTATCGTTCTTGGTGTGGACGGTCCTTTACAGTGTACTTCTACATCAGAGGAAGACATTGTCCTACAACATTTACCTGACAAAGAACTTTCTGGGGTCCTCCCCAGAAAATTTTGAGCATTAAACACTTAATTTCCTGCATTCTGGTGAATTTTTATGCACCTATTTCTACCTTTTTCTGAATCAATATGCTGGAAATATCTTTATGTAAAGGGAAACAGATTACAATCCAAATATAAAAACATAATGGAAAATATTGCAGTAAGGCTCTCAGGCATTCTGTATTGCTTTCAACTATGTATTCTCCTTTGGAAGAATAAATAGTTGAAAGAAAAACCAAAGCACAAATAAAACATAAGAATATAATGAATCATGCTTCAATGTAATTTTTCCCATTACAGTCCCTTTGTCGTTGTAATTCTCCTTTATTGTCATATAACGCGCTGTATCTAAACGCCCTTGGTCGGGACGATTGGCGTCCCTTTTGACGCAGTTATGTTAAGGAAAAGCTTGTGGGTGGGCTTACGTTTCCGTGACGCGGGAATAACGGGACTGTTAAAGACACATGCGGGACACGAACTAGAGGTGTTTTTTAATCCAACCTCACTGTTACTCCACTCCATACCTCAGACCATTTTCATCTCTTACTCTCTCCCACTCTCCCAAGCTCACAACCATATCTCAAGACACCATACCTGTCCTCTGGCGGCATGTACTCTATCTACCCTCCCTCCATCTGACTCTTTCTTACTCATGCCTCCCAATGCTGCCACAGACACTCTTCTCTCTACTCTATCCTCCTCTCTTGACTCTCTCTGCCCTTTTACTTCACGACAGGCTCGCAAGTCCTCCCCAGCGCCATGGTTATCTGACTCAGTACGTGCTGAAAGATCAACTATACGTGCAGCGGAAAGGAAATGGTGGAAATCTAAACACCCGGATGATCTCCTTCGCTGCCTCTATTTCTGCAGCAAAACGCTTTTTCTATCAAACCAAAATTAAATCCTCTTTCTCAAACCCCTAAAAACATTTTTCCATCTTCTCTAACCTCCTAGATTCCCCCAGTCCACCTCCTCCCTCCTACTGACCCACTTTGTCAACTACTTTGTAAAAAAGATAGATGACATACGCTCTTCATTCTCCACCACTCCTTCTGAAATCATCTTACCATCCATCACATCCAGTAGTCTTTCCTCTTTCACCCCTCTATCTCCAAATCAAATTCTTACTTTGATTACCTCTGCCTGCCCGACCACCTGCCCCCTGGATCCTATCCCTTCTCACCTTCTCCAGTCCATTGCTCCTGACCTCCTTCCTTTCCCCACCCATCTCATTAACATCTCCTTGTCAACTGGCTATTTCCCCGATGCCCTCAAAGAGGCAAAAGTGACCCCACTACTCAAAAAACCAACACTCGACTCTGATGTAAATAACTATAAACCAGTCTCCCTTCTTCCATTTCTATCTAAAACTCTTGAGCTTGCCATTTATAATCAACTCTCTACCTATTTCCATCAGAACAACCTTCTTGATCCCCACCAGTCTGGCTTGAAGGCTGGTCACTCAACAGAAACTGCACTCCTTGCTGTCACTGAGAAACTTCACATCGCTAGAACGACCTCTCTCTCTTCCATCATCATCCTTCTGGATCTTTCTGCTGCCTTCAACACAGTGAACCACCAGATCCTCATTTCGACACTCCGGAATCTGGGTGTCTCAGGCTCTGCGCTCTCATTGCTCACATCTTACCTGTCAGACCGAACCTACCGGGTAACTTGTAGAGGATCTAGCTCAGAGCCTTGTCCACTCAAAACTGGGGTTCCTCAGGGATCAGTCCTGGGTCCCCTACTCTTTTCTCTGTACACCAACTCTCTTGGTTCTGTCATTCACTCGCACGGCTTTTCTTATCACAGCTATGCAGATGACACCCAACTAATTCTCTCCTTTCCTGAGTCTGAAACTCAAGTAGCAGCACGTATCTCAGCCTGTCTGACTGACATCTCTTCTTGGATGTCCACACATCATCTGAAACTCAACCTCGACAAGACTGAGCTCCTTTTCCTTCCAGGGAAGGGCTCTCCTACCCAAGACCTGACTATAACAATAGACAACACTGTGGTAGTCCCAACCCAGACTGCTAGAAACCTGGGTGTGACACTTGATGACCAACTCTCCTTCACTGCTAACATTGCTGCAATCACCCGATTGTGTAGATACATGCTGCATAACATCAGAAGGATACGTCCCCTTCTAACGCAGAAGGCGGCTCAGGTTCTGGTTCAGGCTCTAGTCATCTCACGTCTATACTACTGCAACTCCCTCCTGATTGGCCTGCCTGCATGTGCCATCCGACCCCTGCAGCTCATTCAGAATGCAGCAGCTCGGCTTGTCTTCAACCTCCCCAAGTTCTCCCACACTACACCGCTCCTCCGCTCTCTTCACTGGTTACCAGTTGCGGCCCGCATCTGCTTCAAGACACTAGTACTTACATACAGGGCCACGAACGGATCAGCCCCAGCTTACATCCGGGACATGGTCAAACCATACACCCCAACCCGCCCACTTCGCTCTGCATCAGCCAAACTGCTTGCTGCCCCCTCACAGCGAGGGACAACTAATCACTCAACAAAATCCCGACTGTTCACTGTCCTGGCTCCCAAATGGTGGAACGAGCTCCCCATCGACATCAGGATGGCCGAAAGCCTACACATCTTCCGCCGAAGGCTAAAAACACATCTCTTCCAACTACACCTCGGATAAAATTAAAAAAAAAAAAAAAAAAAACTTGCACTTACTCCTGTCTAGAGTTTGAACCTTCAGAGTTGAAAACACTTAATTGTAAGTGGCTTTGGATAAAAGCGTCAGCTAAATGACATGTAATGTGATGTAATGTGTTGAACGGACATGGACGATGCTGCATCAATAATCGACCAGGCCATAATCGATTATTTCTGTTTATAATTTATTGTAGGCCTAACAACATTTCTGTTTACATATTATGGTATGCTTTTCACATTCAAGAAGTGCCATGTGCTCAGTGCTGTATTTTTATTTATCCAATGTATTTATTATTAGAGCGCTGCAGAATGTTTTGTTTTTTAAGTTTGAAAAGCTATGAATTAAATACGGTTTTAATAGAAAAATGTATTTGACGTATCGTGATGAATCGAGATATTGAATCGAATTACTGACATGATTCATTCATTCAAACCTTTATTTAACCAGGATACAAAACTCCTTGAGATTACAAATCTCTTTTACAAGAGTGTCCTGGCAAGTGGCAGCAGCGTGGTTTCAAATAAATACAAAGACAATAACAAGTAAAAACATAGACACACTTTCATTCATCATATTCAAACAACAATATCATCATAAAAAAAAATGTGGGTCCTAAATCGATTTAAAAACAATGACAGACAGACTGCCTTTTTGCAAGGTCCTTTAAAAAGCCTTTAAAAGAATAAAGTGAGACCAACTCCTTCAACTGTACTTCATTCTGAAGCTGATTCCATGCAGATGGTGCTGCAAAATTAAAAGCCTTTTTGCCAAAGTCAGTGCCACTGACAATAAAAACAGATCCTGTGAACGCAAGTGATATGTCCCTGCAGACCTCGGGAGGATGTAAGCGTTCAGATAAGGAGGAAGTAGTCCTAGTACTGCTTTATAAATAAAAAGATGCCAGTGCATCCAACGCCTAATTGAGAGGGAGAACCACTCGACCCGAGAGTACAGCAAACAATGATGAGTATAAGATTTTAAATTTATGATGAATCTTAAAGGAACACGCCGACTTATTGGGAATTTAGCTTATTCACCGTAACCCCCAGAGTAAGACAAGTCGATACATACCCTTCTCATCTCCGTGCGTGCTGTAACTCTGTCTGACGGCTCCAGCATTAGCTTAGCCTAGCACAGATCCTGCAGGTAACTGGTTCCAACTAGCCTACTGCTCCAAATTGTGACAAAAGTGACAAAATAACGCCAACATGTTCCTATTTACATGTTGTGATTTGTATAGTCACAGCGTGTACAAAAAACAAGGTAACATGAGACAGCCGTCTTCTAACAGCAAACAAACTGGGAACTATATTCTCAGACAGGCTTGCTGCGAGCATATCTCTCCGCCCAAGTTCTATATTCTTCCGTCTGAGAATATAGTTCCCGGTTTGTTTACAGTTAGAAGACGGCTGTGTCTCATGTTACGTTGTTTTTTGTACACGCTGTGACTCTACAAATCACAACATGTAAATAGGAACATGTTGGAGTTATTTTGTCACTTATTGGGAGCAGTAGGATTACTGGAACCATTCACCTGATGTTCTGTGCTGGCCTGATGCCGCTGGAGCCGTCAGACAGCATTACAGCACGCACGGAGATGAGAAGGGTATGTATGGACTTGTCTAACTCTGGGGGTTATGATGAATAAGCTAAATTCCCAATAAGTCGGCATGTTCCTTTAAGGCTCCATGAAACACCTAACTTCAACTTCAACCAATCCTTGGACATGCTATGTAAAAGACAGTGATTGATAAATGGTAATGTCCAAGTATTTGTAATGTGACACTTCTTCAATTTCTGTACCTATAAGTGTACAAATGGTTGGGACATTGTTTTTAGATGATTTTCCCCTATTGAAAGTCATGACTTTAGTTTTTTTAGAGTTTCGAACCAATTTTAAAGTAGCCAGATTATGTTGCAAGATGTTAATGATAATCATAATGGAATGGAATCGGGAGATCAGTGAAGATTCACAGCTCTAACACGATCCCCGGTCTCCTGGGTGAAAGTCCTGTGTTTGAAACACTCTTGCAAAAACTATACACTAATTTATAAAAAACATATTTTATTACCATTTGACTTTCATATGACTTAATTCAGTTTGAACCAGTTACACACTGATTTTGCTAACCTAAACACTTTGGCAATTCTACTTCTAAGTGATTAGAGTACTGTAAATGAAGTACACAGAGAAAGTGCAAATATACAATAAGTTCACCAAACACTACGCAAGACCAATGCTGCAGACTGAGGAAAATATAATGTATATCTCTCCATATACCCAAATCAGTCAACATGTCGATATGGAGAATCAACAACAAAACATGTCCCAGTTTTCATGCTACTACAGTAGTGTGTGTAGCGTAAACCCTCGCGTGAATATGGCCCCCCTTCCTCCTTGTTGTTCTCGACCTTCAATCCTCAAATGTCACAGGGAGGGTTATCAAAAGTGCTGATATTGTGCATACAATGAGCAGCTGATTACTGTAACTGTAGACAGATTTTCTTTTACCTGTTTCCTTGTCAAAATGTCCTTGTGACAGATGCCACTGTATATCTACTGAGATTTGGCTGACTCTTAGTCCAGCCTCCCTCAGCGTCAATCTGTGGGTCACAACATGGTCCACTAGTGTTGTACAACTTTCATTTCATAAATGTGGTCCTCTTCTTCTTCGAGCATATTCTCCAGCTTCAGGTCTTCCTCTCCCTCTTCCTCTACCTCCACCTCGGCCTCTACCTCTGGCTTGGCCTCTTCCTCTTTCTCTACCTCCTTCTCCTCCTCTGTGGATTCCCACTCTCACTCTCAGTATTCTTCTGACTCCCTCCATTTGGGTTGAAGACAGGTGAACTTACCATTTTACACAATGCTTAAACCTGATTGGTGTGTCTACAATTAAGCAATCTGGTGGCTGTGTTTAACCAATTGGTTCGTGGGTGTGTTCATTTGAAAGCCTTTGCTTTGAAATTGCAAGGAAATGACATCATGATACATTTCTGTGTCAAATGCATACAAGTGTGTTTAGGGTGTGCTTATAGTTGTGCAAATCTAGGCTAGTGTTTTTCTCCTTGAGTGAAAGGTTTTGCTAATTGTGGGAAAGTTTTAATTTTAGTGTTTAAGCAATTGAAAAAAACTGTAAGCAATCATGTGTTTGTACACCTGATGGCTGTGTTTCTCAGATTGGCTCATAGGTGTGGTTTGACAGTCAGTGCTTTGGAATTGCTTTGGAAGGAAGTGCCATCATGGTATACTTTATATTATACTGTGTCTAATGTATACAAGTGTGTTTAGTGTTTTAAAAATCACTGTGTGTATTGTTTAGCAAAAAGCGTGAGGGTGACATTGGGCTTGTAGTGGTGCACATCTGGGCCAAATGTTTTGCTCCTTGAGTGTAAGGTTTTGATAATTGTGTAATACTTTTGATTTCAGTGTGTAAGCAATCGGCAAAAACTGTATGTCATATGAAATGTGTGTATTTTATATGGTAACAAACATGTTTTATAGTATAGTATAGTTTTTGCAAGAGTGTTTCATTTTGCAAAGAGTCTGAGGTGTTCTGCTGATTGTCTGTAGTATTTTGAAAAACTGGTCCCTGTTTTCAACATAGTGCTTAAGCAGTCGAAAAAAAAACAAAAAAACCTGTAACGAGTGTAATATTCAATATAGTCTTTTAAACAAATAATTTATAATTTCTCAAATTAGTTGAGCTAACTCTGTAGGTACATGTAGGCCTATACCTCTGATTGGGAATCACTGCAGTAGATTAGAACCAATCCAGTCATTTTTTGCCAAAAAGTGATTGCAGCTTCTACCTGGTCACTGTTGTTTCTGCCTCAAAAATGAATGAGGCTTATATCTGACAGATTATAGCCCCCCAGTAGTTTTTCTGTTGAAATGTCCTTAGGAGGGGCAATTTAAAAAAGAAAAAGTTGTGTCTGCGTAAAAATTAGTTTTTACACAATTTACTTGTTGAATTGATCTTTTAAAAGGGCATTTCAACCAGTCAAAAGTTCTGGGTGGGCTATAGGCTAATATAGTTTTCAAAGTGAGCTTTGGAATTGAAAAACTGGTCGATACAGTTTACAGGCTGCGACCGCTCCCACAGACGGCAATCAAGTTATAGTTATAGTCAAATTATGACATACTTTAAAAAGCACAGAGGTCACCTGTGAGGAATAGATCAATAACTTGTGCTGTTAATGGTTACATGTGTTACTGACGCTAAGATTAGTATAGTCCATAGGGCATGCTCTTGATCCTTAAAATTGACACAACACCGTCTGTCTGTCTGTCATAATAATAATAATAATAATATCTACAAAGTTAGTCATTCTTACCGTTTTCATCACAAAGTGTTATCCCGGTCAAACCCAGAAGACACAAACACAGCAGATCCAGAAGAAGCTTCATAGTTGTCCATTAATTATTGTAAAAATAAGGAGCTCTTACAAATCAGTGCACACAGTTTACTTTCATTTACCTACCTCTATGTGTCCCTCCCAGTGACTGTATCAGTAGTACTGAATGTTCCTTCATGTTTCCGCCCAGCAGCAGCAGGGAGACACGGAGCTCTGTCTCCATCTTGTGTCGTGTTACTGGAGTTACACCAGTCTTATCATCGGTCCTGTGTCTTGTAGACGGATAAAGACTTCAAAGATGAATTTCCAGGGTCGGATAAATTGGTTTAAATTGAAAAAACGGATTATCCGGTTTTTCATTTCAAACCAAAATGAAAAATCGAAACAATGACCTCCGTTTTCCCGTTTTATTTTATGTCCATAAAAACAAAAATGAACTGGAAAACTCGTTTTTAATCCGTGTATCATTCGTTCATTCCCCTGCTGCAGCCATACAGTCTTAGCTTCTTCTGAATGGAGTTCAGTGGTTAAATCTGACAGAAGAAAAAGGGATTTTATGAAAAAACTGAGAATGAAATCTCTATATTTGAAAACAATAAAAACAATAATTTAAATAGAAAAAGTGATTTTATGGGGAACAAATGGAAATAAAATCATGATATTCAGAAAATGAAAAAATAATTAAAGAAGGAAAATTTTCATGGATGTGTGTGTGTGTGTGTGTGTGTGTGTGTGTGTGTGTGTGTGTGTGTGTGTGTGTAGACCATGTAGCCAGTAATAGTTAATAGCCTAGATATTCATGTAGACCTTCTTCTATCAGTATGTCCAACAGTTTCCTATCACAATTAAAATTCCTATCAGGAAGCCTTTGGGAAAGTCTTTTTCTCCATCCTCACGCTTGAACAGCCAAAACGCTGATGTCTGTGGCAGAGGAGCCCTTTAGTGATTATAGCTACTGAGTCGCAACGCAGAACCTCTGTTGGGTTTTAGTTTGTTTTTTCAGACTAATTACGAGAATCTTGGGCTACTTTTGTTTGTGTTCAAATTAACTGGGGAAAACTCTTCACACTCCTCAAACATTATAAACCATTTCAGTTGTATTCTTTTCACAACATGTAGGGTTATAGCTGACATCACCGCAATTTAAACAACAATGTCATGTTCATAAGTTAAAAAAAAAATTGGAAATATTGCATACCTTTCTCTGTGATTGTCATCTTCGGTTGCGTTGAGTTTGTCTCTGTCAAACTTTTGAGGCATGCCAATAGTTATTATAGTGTTAAATGTGAGAGTGCCGTTGTGTGTCTGGTGTCATCAGTCTGACATGAAGAAGTCTCTTCAGCGCTGCCGAGGTAGGTCTGGCAACACAACACTGCAGGACAGTCTTCAGGTGAGTTCTGAATGGGCTAATACAACCTTTTTTTCTTTGGTTGGAGAAAGGCAATTTATAATCCAATACCAGCTGTGTTCAATCTGAGACAATTTAACAGCAACACAAAAAAAAACCATACAAAGCTTTTTTTAAATAACACAAGCCCAATTATGTTGTGTGTCACGGCGGGTGTGCGCAGGGAAACGAGGGAATTAAAGACCTGAATGTAAACGGAAAGGATTAAAAAAATAAATAAAGCTCAGGGGGATGAGTAGGCCTAAATCCAAACAGTCCAAACTAAAGCTGTCCACAAGAGGAGCAGGAAAAGTGAATGTGCAGGCAACTGCAGAGGAAAGTGGGAACACAGGAGGGGCAGTCAGGTAAGGAAAGTCTGAGGCCATCTGGTGGATGGATGGAGAATGGCAGTGAGAGGGCAATAGAATGTTCCTGTAGTACCAGAGACTAGTAGTCTATTTAGAGTTTAAAAGGTTTATTCCACCCAAATTCTACTTTCTGTCAAAGTACTTTTAAAGGTTTAATAATCATCTATACTTTTTTTATTGTACACAGTACAATTTACACAGGCCTGAAACACACACAGATGCTCAGGTCCTATACATGCACAAATTAAACCAGCAAACCTTTGGCTCTCAACCCAACTCCCTACAGACTGAGCTACTGCCATCCACTACCTATTTATTCATATCACCCAAATACTACTTTTGTCCAAGTTCTAAAGTTTTAAAGCTGTTTTTTTTAAAAGCTAGGGTCCTAGAAATGTGGTTTTAGGATTGCAGTCCTGAAAGTGCAGCCTCCGGTACTGCAGCTTTGTGGCTGGAGAGGAGGGATAGAGACAGACTGTGCAAATGTTTATCAAGTGTGCTTAAATATATTCAATGTATTTCTTTTGCAGGTGAAACAAATAAAAACAAAACAATGAAATAAATATTGTGTTGTTATTAGGCTCCAGTGACAAGTGATGCTGGTCTTTGGTCAGTTTGTTATCTACAGTATCTACAGATGTGATCTACAATATGAAGATGACTTTTCCTCAAGCAGGCCAATCATCATGGACATCAAAGGGTCTGTCACCGTTGACTTATTTAGCCTAAACTTAAATCTCAATTAATGTATTTTCTGTAGACTGCCTAAACCTCCAGCAGATGGTATTGCTGACTGGAACCATTCATGTTTACAACAATGAAGATAATAAAAACTAAATATTACCTCACTAATAACAGCCTAGCTGGCCATGTGTTATTGTTACATGCAACCAAACCTTTTTATAAATGGTTTATACCATTTTAAGACAGGAGAAAGAATCATACAAATCTCATCTAAAACTAAACTGCTAAGGTAGATTCATATCAGGTAGTAGGTGGATGTCCCACATCACTTAAACACAGCATATGCTGTTAGAACTCAATAGAAACTTGAAATGTAGACTTTTTTTACAAGATGGTCAAGATATTCACATTTTGTTAAATCAGATGAGCTATAGGATTGCTTATTGGTAAACCAATCACAGAATCAGCCATAATGTAAAACTGATTTGGGCTGAAAGAGTGTTATTATTACTGCCATCAAATCAAGAGGTCACTCTTGTCGAAAAAGGAACTGTGTTTTTCTAAAGATTCCAACTTCCTCTAGGGGCTGAACCCGGGCTGAACGTGGACAAGAGAGTTTACACTTGTCTGTGTCTTTGGCTGAAAGCAGAAAGCTGACTGCAGTTTGGGCTAGACGTTGGCCAGCTATACTGTAAATGCTGCTGCAGCACACATGCTGAAAGCTGTCTGCAGCTGATAGTCAGAGCAGGTGGCTGAGGTGGCTGGGCTAACTCAACTCATACTCACCACACACAAGGACAACACACACAAGGAGTGTATTATATGAGTAATTAGTGGCTTTAGATAGACGATTTCCTCTGGCAACAGTACAAAAGCCAATGGATGCTGACTCTTGTCACTCTGTCAAATGTTTTATCTAATGTTAACTTTTCCTCTGATTGCATTCCTGCAGATCAACTCTGAATAAGAGACAATCTTTTTTTTCAATTTCTAGTCCTGTGGTGTGCAAGATTTTAGACATTATTACTCAAGTACAAATTTGCAATATTGATCCTGAACTCAGAACACATATCACTTCACATCACATATGTTTTTTTTTTTTAAATCCAAGGCATCTAAATAGGGACACAAGGAAAATTATTACCCTCCGACCAATGAGACGATAATAAAAAAGAAAGGGATCCAGAGAGTGATACGTTTCCTAATAAACTAATCGTTTTAACTTTCTGGTCCTCCATGTACATTTTACATTCTTTAGCTTCGATTTGATATTAACCCAGCATCCAAGAGTGGAACAAATTTAAAGTCATAATTTTAAAAGAAAAATAAAGCATCTCTCTGCTGGTGAGTGGTGTCATGTCGCCCTCTAGTGGACACCAGCAGTAACTACAAGCAGAGCGCCAGAAAACAAACAATAATAATAATATTCATAATGCAGTTCAGTGGTTAAATTTGACAGAAGATAAAGGGATTTTATGAACAAATAACAATAAAATAGTAACATTCAAAGGAACATAGTGAGTGTAGAAAACGTGATTTCATGAAAAGAAAGAATAAAATATTAAAATTCAGAAAATAAAAAAATGTAATTTAAAAACAGAAAGTAATTATGAGAAAATCACGAATAAAATTGTAATATGCAGAAAATATTATTTTTTTTAAATGTGATTAAAAAGTTGTAATAATGTAATACAATTTCAAAAACCAAAAAGCATCTCTCTGCTGGTGAGTGGTGTCATGGCGCCCTCTGGTGGAAACCAGCAGGAACTACAAGCAGAGCAACAGAAAAATAATACATGCATTAAAACATGTTTACAGTTTTTATTATATTAATTTGAATATTTGAATCTTAAATACTGACCCCACTTTTTACATTGGTATTTATTTCATATCGGATATCGGATATCGTGTTTCAAAATAAATACATACAATTTAATTAAATTTACTTTAAAAAATGTCGTCAGTGTATGAGATAAAAACATTCAAACATTTCAATTAAAATAATAAAAACTGTAAACATGTTTTAATGTGTGTATTTGTTTTCTGGCGCTCTGCTTGTAGTTCCTCCTGGTGTCCACCAGAGGGCGCCATGACACCACTCACCAGCAGAGAGATGCTTCCTCTGAATGCAGCTCAGTGGTTACATTTGACAGAAGAAATGGGGATTTATGAAAAATATAACTATAAAATCGCAATATTCAGAAGATAAACGTGATTTTATGAAAAGAAAAAATTCTTAAAATAAAACTTAATTCAAGAAGAAGAAGTTATGATAAAATTTAGAATAAAATCGTAATATTCAGAAACAAGAGGGGATTTATGAGCAGAGCGCCAGAAAACTAACACAAATTACAACATGTTTACAGTTTTTATTGCAGTAATTGGAATGGTTTTATCTTATAAACTGACCCCAATTTATAAATTGAATTTTATAAAATGTTATGTTTGTATTGTGTAATACTATATTTCTTTATTTTAATAATTTTTATTTTTTTACCATATATATTATTTAAAATAATCCTTAATTGTATCTCCTGCTGATGTCCACCAGAGGGCGCCGCAAAACCACCCACCAGCAGAGAGCTGCTTTTTGATTGCATTATTATTATTGCACAACTTTTTTTTTCTCCATAAAATCTCTGTCTTAAAAAATATAAACATGTTAATAGAGATCGAGGACTTTGAATATGACCAGTAAACTGAGACGTATTATTTCCCCTGTATGTTCAGAGACAAATTCACCATTAGTAGCCTAAAGTAACATTGAGTAACCGAAGCTAACGGCTAACAGCTAACTGTCTGCTTCTGTGTTGTGGAACTTACAACAAGTCGGACAAATTATTCAATGAAGTTATATTTCTAATCAACCTCCTTTAGACTAGACGTCTTGGTCATTGTCAATTTCCCAATTCTACCGTATACATAAAGTTAGTTTGATATGTCATGTTTCCACACAGGTGGACTTCACACAATACTGCATTCAAAGATCCTGTCACTTTAAGGTTAGTCCTCTTCAGTGACTCCTCTATGTGCAAAACAAAATATAAAATATTTACAATCAAACATCAACAATGACAATAGTGATGAATTCGGCATGGATGTGCTCTTCATTTGTATTGATCAATAAAGTTATTACGTCATGTTTTTATACAAAAGTTGCCAGACATTGTAATTTATTCATTTAATCAAAGACAATGCACCATTTTACAGTAACCTTGTATGAGAACAAGGAGAGATGCATTGTACCAGGTTGTAGCACAAGTGCTATTTTCCGCCCGTAGTCTCCTCCACATCAAGACAAGGGTATTACATTTCATCTCTTTTTCCAAAGTATTTTCTTTAAAATAAAAACACTTTAATAATAATAAAATATTTTATACTTTTCGGTTACTGCTACTACCTTACTTATCAACCTGTGGGCTAAGAGTCATTCTTCCTTCTGTATTCTCAATCCATTTCAAAATCCTTCTTGGAGTACGCATACTTATGACAATATTATCCACCTTCATCAGCAGCAGCAGAATCTCACCATATCTTCAGTCAAACAGGAGTTTCATGTTCTAACAAGATAAATTATCACATTATAACATGAAAAGTATCATGTTACGTTATAATGTGATAAATATAAGCAGAAAATGTTCTTGTTATAACTTGACAAGTCTGTATGTTGTAAAAACATGAAAATATCTTGTTATAACGTGAAAAACATCAATTTATTACAATGAACTTTACAGGTAATAACGTGATAATGACGTTTTTCTTTTTCTCCCGTGACAGCACTACCCTTCAGTACCCAATCAGCTGAGACGTGTCTGTAAACTCGTGGTAATAAAAAGGCAGAGCGGCTCGCACACACAACACGATGTTCAACTCAGCCCCGTTTCAGTTTAAAAAAACATGTTGCATGTTTTGTCGGGGCTGAATGTGGCCCAGGTCCACAACAACAGCACTTCCTGAAAACATGTCTGTGATTTATTGATAGGGTCTCGAAATACAAATAATGTGATATATTAATATATGTGTGTAGAATCCTAACTGAGGACTGCTGTATGACTGCTAGAATGGGATAATGCCTTGCATTAAGTATTTAAAAAAAAAAACTTTCTTATGTATGTAATATGTACTTTATTTTATTTGTATTGATTGATGTATGTACCTTAATGTATTGTCAATAGAGCCTTGCTGCTTTGTATATTTGTTTTTGAGAAATGCAAAATCAATATTCCTACGAGCAGTTGTAATGTAATAAATTATTCTAAATGGTTAAAAAAAAAAACACTTCCTTGTTTCTAACTCACATGTAGCTGAACTAACCAATCAGACGCTAGCAGAACTTAGACTGTGGTTATAATGTGAGGAAAACCACAGAGATGGATTCATAACTGCGGATATAAATAATTAAACATGTAAATATGTCAATACAACCCAGTCTCACGTCAGTTCGTGATGGCATTACGAAATTAAATCTATTAGAACGTGATACCATTACGTAATTGTGAAGCTTTACGTGTAGGGGTCACGTTTTTTATACTAATGTATTTCAATGAGAAGCATCTTACGTAATCCCAGCACGAAACTTTCTGCCACTCGGCTGCAGCAGAGAAGCTGGATATATATATTATTGGTATTTTTGGCCCAATAATCGCTGTTTTAATCAACATTTATTCACCAGATCTTATCACGGTTTATATGTATTTCTTTTAATGTTATTATTTTGGTCTATTTCGGCCAGGGAAGCTGGATTGCTTTGTTGTTTATTGATATTTTTAAAACTATAACGCTACATCTTTCAACATGTATTTAGCTGTTATCACGGTATGCATTTCTTTATTTTAATAATATTATTTCGGTCTTATTACCGGTGAAATATTACAGTAAATAAGACAGAACAGTAAGCTACGATATGAGCCGAGCTGGGCGCATTCATAGCCGATGTCCCACAATGCAATGCGGGCATTCATTCTCAGAATCAGACGGCGATCAGCGGGGCTATAACCATAGACATATATTATGTCTATGGCTATAACGCCAGTATCGCTTCAATGTACGTAAGGGATAATGTAGAGCGTTGTTATAGCGACTACAACAACGACGGGGTGATCAGGACCCCGACGCCAATCTTCTTCTAGCGGATCGATTGATAGCTCTCCTCCGGAGGGAACAGAACTGCGTCCATGGCAACGCTCTGCTATGCATGGCAACGGTGTGTAATACTTAGCAACGGTCTGTTATCAAGAAAATAACAGACCGCATTCTACATTAGAATATAAGCAAGCCATGTAATAAATATATATAATCAGTAGTTTTGTCACCAGCAACAACACGTTGTTTTGTTCCAGTAAGTTATGCATCGTAAAAACGTTTAAAAGAAATCAGCTGAAGACTCCGGAAGTGACGTCGTAATTACCGCTCGGCGGATATAAAAGATACAAATACATAATATTCGTAATATTGATGTTTTTTCTAACGTTGTATTTGAGGAGTTAAACAATAAAGATATTAATAATAATAAAATACAGCTTCATGTATTTGTCTCATGTATTGTGTATTGTACATAGGGTTGGGCACCGAAACCCAAACAATACCCAACCCTAATTGTAATAAGTAATAAAGTTTTTATTGCAATAACAGCTTACCAATCATTGCTTCACACAGTCGAAGCTTACTAAAAGGGCGCTTGCTCTGCCTCCCTTTAAAACTAAAATTTGACCAGAGGTCATTTTTGCCCACACGGCGGAGCATTCTTCTGACGGCTGCATTCAGGTTTGCTCCGCCGAGTGAGCGCAGGTACATAGTCTGAAAGATATGAAGAGATCATTGTTAGCTGCCACCGCCCTGTTGTACGCCATCATCAGCCCAGTTGTGGGCACAATGATGAAGATGACTATATATGTATATAGTCAAAATGCATACCTTTGGAGAAAAGTATACCTTTTATACAATATACCTTTTATATTTCCCAGCCCTATAGTTCAATATGTGTGTGTTTATGAAATTGAATTGGTCACCATTTTTTGTTTTTTTGACTTGTCCTCAAGCTCCTTCTCCAATGTCTCCAGGTCCTCCAGGGTCTCGCAGGGACGGTCAATGATGTCCTCTGACTCACTCACAGGTGGCATATTTTGTTTTTGGTAATTTAGAATTTGTTGCTGTTGTTCAATAATTTGGTCCAATTTCATTAATACTTTCATCTGAAAGTCTAAACAAATAAGGAATGTATCACAATTTTATAAAGAAATAAAGAACTTGTGTACATGTTTATGTAAATACTATCTTAATGAAGCATATGCAATTAAAGGAACATTCCACCTTTTGGGAAATTGGCTAGGAGGTCTTCTAGATGAATTTAAATAACACTGGGGCACACTGCAAATAGGGTAATTTCCCAAAAAAGGTGGCATGTTCCCTAAAGACAGCTGACTGACTGACTGAGTATACCACAGTATTAAGACTTACTGTCATTTGCCACCTGTGTTGTATTGCGCTCAGCTTCAAATGAGAAAAGAAGACATATTTGTAATTGATGTTACAAATATTGAGACATTAATAAATGATATGGAAATGTATTAGTAATAATAATAACAACAATAATAATATACTGTTTTGTGACACCAATACAATAGTTGGGACAGGAAGGTGATAAAAGGAACAGTCATCCACAACTGGGAATGATCATCAAAATCTCAACAAAACAACTTTTGTGTAATATTTTTGTATATTCATAGCCTGTAATGTATTTTTTTTAAATTGGACTTACTAAGCACCATTCTCTCTGGCGTAGTATGTGAATTGCCTGTTGTAAAACAGAACTATTAGTGATTTCAATATTATTGAATTTTGGAATATTGGTTTGTTTGTTTGTTTTAACAGGATTATTTCACAACACTTTGCTTACCATTTGAAGGACCCGCCAAAGGAGATAGACCAGTCACTGCAATTTCAAGAAATGCATGCTTGTGAAATGCAGTTTTAACACTTAATATTCTTTTTTGTAATTTCAATATGTGTGTATTTTACTTACTCTGCACAAGGGTGTTTGTGAAGGACACAAGAGACCCTGGAGACTCTGGGCTTCCCAGCCCACTTTGTTTTGGGCCTAAAAACATGTCTTGCGAGTAGAGCTCATCTAGTGATCCAAAAAAAGGGAGACTCCATCAGCAAAGGTATGAGTACAGAAAAACAGCAGAACATTTAAGGGTTTCGTTTATGCCTTACCTGGAGTCTCTGAATCACTCTCATGGTTCACAACTGTTTTAGTGTTGTACTGAATTTTTTTAGTTAATAGAAGTTGTTTAGAAATAAATGGTAGTTTCCCCCTTAGAATTGTACTTACATTCTGGAGGAATTGGGAGGGTTTTGGTTGGGGCTGGCTCTGTTCCTTTTTTCTTTTTTTTTTGGGAAATTTCATCTGCAAAGTTAAGAAAAATTAGCTTGTTACCATCAAGAACAGTAGATCTGATAAAGTGGGTCTTCAAGGGTGATTTTGAGGTGGTTAGGTCAGAGCGGTCACGGTTCTAGAGGGAAGGGGCAGCAATGGATACTTACCGTCGGAGGACTCGCTATTGTAGCGAATTTCTGCCTCACTTTCTATGTTTGAGGTGAAAGTGGCCTCTTTTGCCTTCTCAGCCGCCCTGCTGTATGAATCTTAAAGGACAAAATGTGGGAAATCTTTCATGCAGTTTAGTAGCCTAATATGTTAAGTACAATATGTTTTGCCTCCATATAACCAGGTTTGCAATTCTTCAGCCTTAACACATGACTGATGTCTGCCATTAGTTGTTTTTATGTATTTTTTAATATATTTGTTTTACCTGTCCTAAGCCATATTTTTTTAAGAGGGAATTTCCTCCACCTCTCTTTGTCCTGCAGGACAGCCTTCATAACCTTTTTTGTGACCTCCTTGTGGGTCCAGTACGAAAATATTCCCTGAAAAGTAAAACATAAGTAAACATGTATTGCAGAAAACACAATTTTATCCAGGCATTAACATTAAAAGTACCTTTTTTCCCTCTCAACCCAGGTGCTGGGAACAGCAGCCATTGCACCATCCAGGAATTCTACAACCGTATATTTTTTATCAGTCATTTCTACAAAGGAAAGGAAGGAAAGGTAAGCATGATAAAGTAGAGTGTTATATTGCGTTGTTGAGCATGATGGCCCGTTCAATTGAAAGCCCACTCACCATGTCAAGGTACAGGCAGACATAAACTATACATTACACAAGGACATAGAAATGTCAGGGTTATTGACTGTTTCAGGTTAAATTCAGCATTAGGTTGGGTTAGATTGAACAAAACGATGTGAAAGAACATTACCGACAATGACACTGTCCTGTACACTGTCGTTTGACTCCATGACTGTCCTGTATACTGTCCTGTGACTCCATGACTGTCCTGTACACTGTCGTTTGACTCCATGACTGTCCTGTATACTGTCCTGTGACTCCATGACTGTCCTGTACACTGTCGTTTGACTCCATGACTGTCCTGTATACTGCCATGTGACTCCATGACTGTCCTGTACACTGTCGTTTGACTCCATGACTGTCCTGTACACTGTCGTTTGACTCCATGACTGTCCTGTACACTGTCGTTTGACTCCATGATTGTCCTGTATACTGCCATGTGACTCCATGACTGTCCTGTACACTGTCGTTTGACTCCATGACTGTCCTGTAAAATGTTTTATTCTTGGTCATATTTATAACTGATGTTCTTCTCATGCATATGCAGCTGCACAATCAGTAAGCAGAGGCAGGGTCCATCACAGGGGAAGCTGAGCCAGGGAGCCAAGCTGAGAAAGTAAGGACACACACACACACACAAATCTCTATTTTATGGGACTACATTGTAGTTTTTGAGTATAGTGGGGTGTGGTAACCAGTTCATGAGATGGAAATCTTTGTTCAATAACGGTACATGGATAAAGGACATTGGTGAAATGTTAAATGTGTGTATGATCTGTTTTCTTCACAGGCCCTTCAGCACCACCTTCCCTGTGTACACTGCAAATTGGCGTAGCTCTGTGGCTTTCCATCTGTCGATATCCTCCAGCTTTCGAGGTTTTCTGGCAAAGCAACTGGGCATTGACTTCCTCAATGACAACAACCTCTCGCTTACCTCATTTATTTGACCAGCTGACATGCGTATCCTCTGTGGTCCCTTTATCCAGACTTGTAGGAGTTTCTTCATGACTCATAAGCAGACTGGTCATTATATACATACACTTCTCTGATCACACTTGTCACAGCCATGATAACCTGTGTATTGTTTGATGCACTTCAATAACTTCTCTGGGGTAAAGCTGCAGCTGTTTTGTGAGTGTGTCCTTGAAATCAAAATGTATGTATTGCTGTAAGGCTGTCAGACGGTTCCAGTGGCATCAGGCCAGCACAGAACATGCAGGTGAATGGTTCCAGTAATCCTACTGCTCCCAATAAGTGACAAAATAACACCAACATGTTCCTATTTACATGTTGTGATTTGTATAGTCACAGCGTGTACAAAGAACAAGGTCACGACACGCAGCCATCTTCTAACCGTAAACAAACCGGGAACTATATTCTCAGGCGGAAGAATATAGTACTTGGGCGGAGTGATTTGCTTTGCAGCAAGCCTGTTTGAGAATATAGTTCTCAGTTTGATAAGGTTAGAAGATGGCTGTGTCTCATGTTACGTTGTTTTTTGTACACGCTGTGACTCTACAAATCACAACATGTAAATAGGAACATGTTGGTGTTATTTTGTCACAATTGGGAGCAGTAGGATTACTGGAACCATTCACCTGCATGTTCTGTGCTAGGCTAAGCTACCGGTGGAGCCATTAGACAGCTTTACAGCACGCACGGAGATACAGAAATAAAATTAAACTAATACATTTAAAAAATCCTTTTGTAAACCTAAGTGTCAGTGTCTCTATTCTTGTTTTCATAGTAGAATGAAGCACACAGAGAAGCAGTCACCATCAGCTAGTCTGTATTACAGCTTTTTTCTTTCCTCCCCACAATTGATTTAGCTTCTTCAGAGTATAAATTGATCCCATGTAGCTATACACCATGCCTAGATGGTTAAAACATGTTATTTTTGTTACATGACCATTTACATCTGTGTACTTTTGGGTCAGATATCAAGAAGTGAAAACACTCTTAAAGATTATACTTGTTACTGCAAATCGCACCTAACACATGTTAGGTGCGATTGCAGTAACGATATCCGTCTTCCTGTGTGCAGAATTGCGGAAATGTGTTTATAGCTTTAATTGACAACGAAACAAGTGCATATCAGGCAGACTGCATGCCGCAGCGCATTGAGCGCTCAGAACGCAACGATGGAAGATGTTAAAAAGAAGTTGGCCTCAGGAGATTTTAAAACCACTGAAAATGAAGGAAAGTCTACTGTGTGGAAGTATTTCCACATAGTTGTCTAGGCATATGTTAATTTTATTTCAATTATATGATTGGGCCTCTTGTATGCGCCTGTGTTAACGTCGCGCTTGTTGCCCCCCAGCGCTCACTGTGCTGATACGCTCATCTGTTGACATTTCCGAGTGCCTTACAGTTATTTCCACACAAAAAAATGTAGCCTACATGTGTCATTAGTATGAGAAAAAAATGAGATTTTAACGGTATCGGGCCGGGTCGGGCTCGGACATAAATGTCTTGATGCCTGTCGGGCTCGAGCCGGGTTCGGTCACGGTTCTGTCGGACGCGGGCCGGTATCGGACAGAAAAATTCGGCCCGATCCCACCCCTATAAGGGACCCTTTATTTTATAACCTTAAGAGAACCTTTAGGGAACGTTCAGAGAAGGTTAGCTGAAGATAAAAAAAATAACCTTAAGAGAACCTTTAGGGAACGTTCCCTAAAGGTTCTTTAAAAGTTCTACAAAACTAACCTTTACAGAACCTTTAGGGAACGTTCAGAGAAGGTTAGCTGAAGGTAAAAAAAAATAACCTTAATAGAACCTTTAGGGAATGTTCGCTAAAGGTTCTTTAAAAGTTCAACAAAAACAACTTTAAGAGAACGTTCCCTAAAGGTTCCCTGAAGGTTGCAAAATATTTTACCTTCAGAGAACCTTTAGGGAACGTTCCCTAAAGGGTATGTATTTGCTGGGCAGCTTCCCTGGCCGAAATAGACCAAAATAATAACATTAAAAGAAATACATATAAACCGTGATAAGATCTGGTGAATAAATGTTGATTAAAACAGCGATTATTGGGCTAAAAATACCAATAATATCAAAGCTGTATCCAGCTTCTCTGCTGCAGCCGAGTGGCAGAAAGTTTCGTGATGTGATTACGTAAGATGCTTCTCATTGAAATACATTAGTATAAAAAACGTGACCCCAACACGTAAATCTTCACAATTACGTAATGGTATCACATTCTAATAGATTTAATTTCGTAATGCCATCACGAACTGATGTGAGACTGGGTTGGTTTATCCCACACCAATTCTCTCTTTTGCAGCAGCAGCCGCTGTCTTGCTTTTTTAACGAAATACATGTTCGAACCATAGACTGTTAATATCTATGGTTCTAACTCGCTGTTTGTGCGCATGAGTATTTCCACCGACCCGTTTGTTTGTGGTTGTTACCATGGTGAATCGTAGAATCATGGCTCCATTCATACTGCCTGAGTGAACATACTCCGAGTTGATTGAACCAACTCAAATCAGCTGTTCTGGAACCGAAAACTCTGAGTTCCCCATCTCGGGGTAAATCAACTCAGAGATCAGGGTTAGACTCAGAGTTTGTTAAACCTCCTACCTGGAACGGACCCCACCACTTCCTGTCTGTGATTTATTGATAGGGTCTCGAAATACAAATAATGTGATACATTAATATATTTGTGTGTAGAATCTTAATTGAGGACTGCTATATGACTGCTAAATTGGGATAATGCCTTGCCTTAAGTATTTAAAAAAATATATATATTATGTATGTACTATGTACTTTATTTTATTTGTATTGATTGATGTATGTACCTTAATGTATTGTCAATAGAGCCTTGCCACTTTGATTAGGTTTGTTTTTGAGAAATGCAAAATCAATATTCCTACGGGAAGTTGTAATGTTATGAATTGTTCTAAAAAAAAACACTTCCTTGTTTCTCACTCACATGTAGCTGAATTAACCAATCAGACGCTAGCAGAACTTAGACTGAGGTTATAATGTGAGGAAAACCGCAGAGATGGATTCATAACTGCTGAAATAAACATGTAGATATGTCAATAATATAATAACTGTGTAAACATAAATATACAAATAGTTAACTGTGTAAACATTTTAATACATTGTTAGTAAAAAAAACATTCTCTGCGCCATTTCAATATCAAGTACAAACAATTTGATTGGAGATTATTGTAGTTCAGTATGAAGGTCTTGGTTCAGCCAGGACTGCACTTTATTTTTAGTAACTTAGTAGCATGTATATGAATATCTAAATGGAAGTTTATTAAAAAGATGTAAACAGTGCAGTGTGTCCAAAGTGTCTTGTGTTTCAGGTGAGGGCTGGTGAAGCAAATCACTTTTTATGCAAGTTTCAACTAAAAAAACCGCAAAGAATAATGTCAATATTGACGTTTTATTTAAGATTTTGAATAGTATAATTTGAATACATTTAAATTTAAATGATAAAAGGCACTTTATTATCGATTAACAACATAGATAGTGCAAGAACACAAGTACAGAGAGGCTTTTTTCTTCGGTGTTTCTGCTTTTAAAAGATAGTGATAGAGACAGACAGGAAAGACAGGAGATGACCTGCAGCAAAGGTCCCTGTGGTGGACTCAAACCATAGTCACCGTGGTGAGGACTCTACCCGATGACCCCCCAGGGCACTTTATTCACTTTCTCACTGAGTTAGATAAGAAGATCAATACCACATCTCAGCCTTTACTATTCTTCTAAATACACAAGCAAGAAACGGTTGTCTGGAACAGGAATACTGTACAAGTCTTACAAACAGTTACACAATCAAGTAGAACTGCAAGACTAAATCAATGAGCCTATTAATTGTGATACAACACAAGTATAAAATAACTGAAAACTAAATAAATGTTTCCAGCAACACAGACATTACCAATGCCTTTCTACACTAATGTATCAAGTTCATCTGACTCTGGAGTTGAACCTGCAGGAAAAAAAGACAAAACAATATTAGAGAAATTAAATTAAAATTTCTTGATCTTTTTCAGGCTGCACAATCACAGTTTTACTGCTAACACATCATTTATTTTTGGTGACTGATCTACACAGATCTGCCCCAAGATTTATTCTTTTCTGTTTGGAAATAAAGTTCATGTTAATGCACAAACATGAACCAGAATAGCAGGTGCACTTAGAGATGCCTACTGCTTTGTGTGTGTGACTGCGTGATTAGAATAGAGTCCTACATCAAATATATTCAATCATTTTAAGACTAGAATAAAATGATCTTGAGTACATTATAACATCCTGTCGTATGAATTGAAGCAGTCCCATCTTTTCACTCTCAGCTTCACACATATGGCTGTAAAACTAGAGGCCAGAGTTCAAACACACATTAAAAACTATGTATAAATGTGGCCAATTAGCTCAGTTGGTAGAGAAGGCGCACATGTAGAGGTTTAATCATCGATGCAGAAGGTCCAGGGTTTGAATCTGACCTGTGACAGTTTTCCTCCTTGTCTTCCCCCCCTTTCATATCTCAGCTTTCCCATCAAATAAAGGCAGAAATGCCCAAAAAATCTTGAAAAAAAAAAAAAAACTATGGATAAAAGTTTACATTTTGGCTTGTTATTTTTGAAAACAAAAACAAAACATCAGGCAGCGTGCACACTCAGATTTAATCTACTACAGACTGCTGATATGTCATTAAGAAATGTGACGCAACCCTGCAGCTTCCTGCTACGTCCATCCATGCTCTGCTGGGCCACGCTACATCCTGTAACACCCTGCAGCGCCCTGATATGACATGAACTACGACGACTACCATCTGAAGTCACTGTTCCATTATTAATATGACTATTATCGCCACTGTTCATCACACCTTCAACCGGCACCTTCAGACACCCCCTACCAAGAGCCTGGGTCTGTCCCAGGTTTCTTCCTAAAAGGGAGTTTTTCCTCGCCGCTGTCGCACTGCTTGCTCTTGGGGGAATTACTGGAATTATTGGGGCTTTGTAAATTATAGAGTGATCTAGACCTACTCTATCTGTAAAGTGTCTCGAGATAACTCGTGTTATGATTTGATACTATAAATAAAATTGAATTGAAGTGAAATTGAGTTGAAACTGACACCATCGAAGAGTTCAAAGTTTTCATCATGTTTGTTGAGATGCAGCAGCTAGATAACAAGGTGGAGACCAGGCTCCAGTCCTTAAATGAGAGGACATCTTTAACTGGTTACTCAAAGTACTCACCAACAACAAGAAGCTCAATGTAGAACATTTGAGGTTTCTCAAGATGGCGATAAATAATACATCTGTATTTTCCACTGTCAGCCCTCCTTGTATTTCTGATGGTTATGGAGGCGTTGCCTTGTTTCAGTTCATCTGGAAAATGTGAGACTCGACCTTTGAACTGCTCACTCTGACCTGGACACTCGTCACTGTAAAGATCACCTTTATCATACAGGAACACCTCCTGATCATCATAAGGTTTCTTCCAGTTAAACTGTGTTGCCCGAATGTCCTTGTTGGGCGAGAGGGAAAAGGGTAAAGTAACATCACTGCCTTCTCTCACTGTGATGAGTTTTGGCTCTGAAAGACATCAACATATATTAATCAGTATGTTTACATGCAGATTCATCAGTTAGTAATTATTAAGGCAGAAAAAAATTGTAGCAGAATTATTTCACAAAGGCAGTTTTACAAGCAATTTAGTTTGTAGTTTAACTTCTCCTACATAATTATATCTGCATATTTTGAACATAACCAACATATTTGAAATATGTTTAAGTTTGTACTGCATTCATATAATTTACATACCCTTCATTATATATATTCAACAATTTTAAGAATAGAATAAAATGATCTTGAGTACATTATAACATCCTGTCGTATGAATTGAAGCAGTCCCATCTTTTCACTCTCAGCCTCTATGTCTGTAAAACTAGAGGCCAGAGTTCAAACAAACATTTAAAACTATGCATAAAAGTAAAGTTAACTTTTTGTTGGTTACTTTTGAAAACAAAACCAAAATGCAGATGCATCTCTCAGTAACATCAGGCAGTGTGCACACTCAGATTTAATCTACTACAGACTGCTGATATTTCATTAAGAAATGTGAAACTGACACCATCGATGAGTTCAAAGTTTTCATCATGTTTGTTCAGATGCAGCAGCTAGATAACAAGGTGGAGACCAGGCTCCAGTCCTTAAATGAGAGGACATCTTTAACTGGTTACTCAAAGTACTCACCAACATCAAGCTTAATGTGGAATGTTTGAGGTTTCTGAATTGATGCAAAACTACATCTGTAGACTCCACTGTCAGCCCTCCTTGTATTTCCGATGATTATGGAGGCGTTGCCTTGTTTCAGTTCATCTGGAAAATATGAGACTCGACCTTTGAACTGCTCACTCTGACCTGGACACTTCTCACTGTAAAGATCACCATTATCATACAGGAACACCTCCAGATCATCATAAGGTTTCTGGGAAACGTTCTTCCAGATAAACCGTGTTAACCGATCTGATCTAGCATCTACCCAGATTCTGAGCTCGGGGGTTTCCGGTTTCCTCCCTCACCCAAAAACTTTAAAAAACCTGAGGTCATCTGTGAGGAATATATACTATTTACTACAATAGTATTGGCCTAGTTGAGAGTGACAGATAAAGATTATTAGGAACACCTGTAGATTTCTTGTTAATGCAATTATTTAATCAACCAATCACATGGCAGCTGCTTCAATGCATTTAGGGGTGTGGTCCAGGTCTAGACAATCTCCTGAACTCCAAACTGAATGTCAGAATGGGAAAGAAAGGTGATCTAAGCAACTTTGAGCGTGGGATGGTTGTTGGTGCCAGACGGGCTGGTCTGAGTATTTCACAATCTGCTCAGTTACTGGGATTTTCACTCACAACCATTTCTAGGGTTTACAAAGAATGGTCTGAAAAAGGAAAAACATCCAGTATGCTGCAGTCCTGGGGGCGAAAATGCCTTGTTGATGCTAGAGGTCAGAGGAGAATGGGCCGACTGATTCCAGCTGATAGAAGATCAACTTTGACTGAAATAACCAGAGGTGTCAAAAGTATTCACATTCATTACTTAAGTAGAAGCACTAGCGGCGCCAGGATTTTGATTGTAGGTGGGCATCCAGAAAACTGGATGGACCAGTTAAAATAAGCCAAAAAAAACAGGTTTCCCCTGCATACAGACAACCAGACACTAACGTTAATGTTAGCCTACTTGCCTTGCTGGTGTGAGGGCGTTGCTACGGGAGGACTTGATGGGGAGAGGGCGGCCGAGCACGATGGTAACTCGTCACTTGTAACCGCGTTACTTAAAATGGCGGGAGTTTCCTCCTCCTGCTCCTCAGAGCATTTCTTGCTGAATTTAAATGAAAACAAGCTGCTTTGCTTTGCTTTGCATTTCAAATGTCATTCATTTCATTGGATCACTTGCTTGTCACAATGCAGCCTGCGGGCAGGCTTAAGAGTCCACACGTGGGGTAGAAGCCGCTGATTGGCTGAGAAGCTTTCACTCAAAGCTTTCCTCGGGCTGCTTATTGGATGAACTGCTAGAATTAAAATCACTCACTACTCACTATTGGCCTGGGTCAAAATGGGTGGGCCCGGACCTAAAATGGGTGGGCCCAGGCCCACCCGGGCCCAATGGTAGCGCCACGGGTGAGTAGAAGTATAGATACTAGGGTTTGAAAAGACTTCTGTAGAAGTATCAACTCAAGCTTTTTACTCAAGTAAAAGTATAAAAGTACTTTCAAAACTACTTAAAGTATCAAAGTAAAAATAATGCAAGGGGGAAAAAATGCCATTAAGGACAAAAGCTTAGGCCGCCCCACAGGGGCCTATAGACTAACCCACCTCCACAAAAAAAGGAAGCACCTTGTTCAATTGTATTAGTCTGTTCAAAAATATAAAATAATAAAAAGTTGATCTAAAAAAAAAAAAAAAAAAAAAGGAGCACAAGGTGACATTAAGTAACGGCTTGTGTATTGCTAAGGCGACAGGGTCAAAATTAAATTATTTATTAAAAATGTAATAACAATAACTTATAACAATAACTTATTTCAGGCTGAGTCTGTGTTGTTTTTCAGACAACGGCAGCTACAGTCTGGTGTTAGAATCCTCTCCAGTGAAATACAGACACTTTTACACCGTTTAGCTGCCAGCATTTTAACTGTGTTTACTCCAGCTACTAGCTAACGGTAGGCTAACGTTACCTGCTGTCATAGACTGTATATTATTAATTAATTCATATTTACAGTCTATGCCTGCTGTCGAGTGTACTGTTAACTAGGGCTGGGCGATATGGACCAAAAGTCATATCCCGATATATTTTGGCTGAATATCGATATACGATATATATCCCGATATTTTTTTCCGCAAAGTGAGAGCAAATGTTCAGTCAAAGCCAAAATCAAATATGACATGTCACAAGTAGTTTCATAGAGACAGTTGCAAAATCAAATAAATAATAAACCGGTTTCTTCACCTGGTTCATGATTAAATGCTCAGCTGTTCAAATAACAATAAAATGTAAACCTAAATACTGTATAACAGGAGTACCTTTTTTGAAATCAAAGCTCCATATTTGTGATTCGTTCCAAAGGTCAATTAAGCTTTTGATATTAATATAATCTACTTTGTTCAAAATGTAATGCCTCATGCCTGTAAGCCTAGGTTTATAGTCCCATTCTTCCACTTGATACTGCTTCCACTTAAGTAAACTAAAAGATGAACTATCGACTACAAAACAAAGAAACTAATTAATGTGTTAATACAAAGAATATTTATTATGATCGGTTCACAGATCTGAGTCCAAACGGAAACTTCACCCTTCTGAACTAAGAGTTTCTGCTTCAAGGTGAAGTTTAAAACAGACTGAAATGTCCAGGCTCATTCCTCCACTATTTATTTCTGTATGTATTTATGCGTTACATGTCATTTTAACGGGCACTGAGCTCCAGATCCTGCAGCTGCAGACGGTCTCTGCTGCCCGCTGTAGCTTCTCTCCGTCCGCCTGCCGCCGCAAACTTATTGGAACTTTCCGCCCGATATCGACATACAGGTCGTCCTGGACTACGTGTAAGATCCTACCGATCACCACTCTGTCTTTGGCTGGTCCGATTTGGATCAGCGGGGACCCCGCAGCAGCGAGGCAAAGCTGTGTTTTTCCCGGGAAGAGACGCTGCGGCCGGCCACGGAGCTCTCCGCCTCCGCTGCCGCCGGAGCTCAGATTGCTGGTCGAAGGCGGCATACATAATCATAAAACACATTGTCACCTGTTAAATGTTATTCATTGCTGTTTGTTCTTTTCATTTCCTCTATCAAACATAATTAAGCAGTACAAAAGTCCGGCATCTTTAGCGTTGATCTGAATGCTTCGCACCCCTGTTCCAAGATGGCAGCGGTTTTGACGTATGTTTAGAACCTCAAGGCGACATCTGTGTATATATCTATGGGAGCAAGGATCACATTTGAACTATATCGATATATGCGATATGGTCTAATTCCATATCTCATTTAAAAATATATCGATATATTTTTAATATCGATATATCGCCCAGCCCTACTGTTAACTAGCGTCCAATGCGGCGATGTTTCAGTTCCCTCTAACGTCCGTTTTCAGACCATCAGAGAGAAGCGCAGGCATCTAAGTGGCACCTAAATAAGGCACCGAAATCCGCGTTGCTATTTGGTCCGGTAGATAACGGTCGTTAAAGCACCGGTGCCGTATTAGCACCGGGTCTGTGCAGGTGAGATGGATCGCGTACAAACTAATAGGGTGTCGGAATGGTATATGTTTATTATACTTCTCATCCAACTCCAATCAAATTCACTCTATCCGGATGGTGCGATTTATCTGGATAGGTTTTTTTTTTTTGTTTTTTTTTGAACGATGACAAGCCAAAATGAAAACAAGCCAAACTGAAATAGGAGTAACGAGGCTATTTTTAAAATGTAAGGAGTAGAAAGTACAGATAATTGCGTGAAAATGTAAGGAGTAGAAGTAAAAAGTATGCTGTAAAATAATTACTCCAGTAAAGTATAGAAACCCAAAATTTCTACTTTAGTAAGGTAACTAAGTATTTGTACTTCGTTACTTGACACCTCTGCAAATAACCACAAGTTACAACCGAGGTATGCAGTAAAGCATTTGTGAAACCACAACACAAACAACCTTGAGGCGGATGGGCTACACCAGCACAAGACCCCACTGGGTACCACTCATCTCCACTAAAAATAGGAAAATGAGGCTACAATTTGCACAAGCTCACCAAAATTGGACAGTTGAAGACTGTAAAAATGTTGCCTGGTCTGATGAGTCTCAATTTCTGTTGAGACATTCAGATGGTAGAGTCAGAATTTGCCGTAAACAGAATGAGAACATGGATCCGTCATGCCTTGTTACCACTGGGCTGGTGGTGGTGGGGGTGTAATGGTGTGGGGAATTAGAGTCCGGATCAGGCCGAATTCTTCTGTCCAAGCCTGGCCCGTGTCCGACAGAGCCGTGACCGAACGCGTCCCGAGCCCGACACGCATTAAGAAATTTGTGTCCGAGCCTGACCCGAGCCCGACACAGTTAAAATCAATGCTTAATTTGTAAAGTGGGAGGTCCTGGAGCGCAGAGGGGGGGGCGGATCCAGCGACTCAAAACCGGGGTTGGAAGTAACGGAACAAAAAAATTTAAATTACACTGCCTACGTAGCTTCTCTGACTAAAAACACCTCAACAACGCTGTGTGCACATCAGGGCAATGTTTATTTTTATTTCAGAACATGCACTGCATCGGTGTGAAATGTAAAAAAATAAAATACACTGCAACAATCGTTTTCACAAGCAGCAATTATCCATCGGACTATTAAATTAAAAAACCCACCGTGGTCTCCACATTCTTGATAGGCAGAAATGGTTTTTGCTTGTTTGGGATCCGACTGGCCAGCGTATTTGAACAAGTTAACCAAACTTTGCTGTCTTTTTGAAATTTTTTCCCCTGAGTTAAATGAGGCTAAAACAGCAATCTCAACCAGCACAAGCACTTGTGTCACTAGAAGTGCAGCGCCACGCTGTTGAAGTGTCTCCCCTCCCTCCTTCCCTCTCCCCATGGGCATCAGTTTGGTTTGAAATGTGCTGGGGACAGAGACTCATCAGGAATTACATTTCCAGAAGTGCTGGGTACAATGACGCATTATTTTTTTTTCTCATTTGCGCCGGTCATATTTTGAAAGACACTGTCCTGTAGCTTACTATTGAATAAAAACATGGTTTAATGTACGTAAAAAATGATCAATGATTGTTAAATTTATCTCTAATATTTCTCCTCATAACCACTGAAAACTGTCAAAAAATCTAACCCAAAGTCCAATTAGTCGGCTATGGACGTTATCTGAAAGCGTTTCTACTTCAGTAGAGCCCAGGAAAAAGCTTAACATGGTTTAATGTACCTAAACAACGATCAATCATCATTCTCTCTCATATTGCTCATCGTAACCACTGAAAACTGTAAAAAAACAAAAATCGAACCCAAACTCCAATTATTATGGACGTTATCTGACATCTGACGCGTTTCTGCTTCACATGTTCAGCAGGGCAGCGGAGCAGCTGTGGGTTGACTCCCCACGGTTCTCATGAAAAAGCTCAACGTGGTTTAATATAGGCCTACCTAAACAACGATCAATCATCACCACATTTCTGGTTAGTTTTTTGACAGTTTTCAGTGGTTATGAAGAGCAATATGAGAGAGAAATTTGGTAATCATTGATCATTGTTTAGGTACAAGCTTTTTCCTCGCCATAGGCGCCAATGAAGAAGAAAACGCTTTGTGAGATAACTTATATAATCATTGGATTTCGGTTTTGTTCTTTTGACAGGCTTAAGTGTTAATTACAAGATATGGCCATGAGAAATTTGGGAATCATTGATCGTTGTTTAGGTACATTAAACCACGTTAAGTTTTGTGTGTGTGTGTGTCTGTGCCTGCCCTGTGGGGACAGAAATTGTTGTGGATTTTTTGTCATCTGTCGCTCAAGAATTATATGTTATGGACTTTTTTTTTAACTAAATTGAGCTTGAGGTTTTCAAAAAAAGTGGTGGATACAAAATGACTCATCACGAAATCTGGTAGGTACGCATACCCACCGTCCCCACCGAAATCGACGGCTATGGCTCTCCCCCCTCCGTCTACCCTGAAAATTCACCTCAAAACACATCGAAAATGCAAACACAAGATTTTTGTGGAACTTCAGTGGGAAATAAAGACTAACAAAACGGATAACAACATTGAACACTTTTTCATTTAGGCGATACATTTTTCCTGGTGACACAGGAGGTGCCGGATCCAATAAAAAAGGTTCCGGATCCAACGTCGTTGACGTTGAACATGTTCAGGCTCAAATTAAGCCCTGGTTAAAATCACAATTTTTTTTCCTCATACTAATGACACATGTAGGCTACGTTTTTGTGTGGAAAGCTTTTATTAAGCAACTGTAGGAAGGCATTCAGAAATGTCAACAGATGAGGCCTCAGCGCACACGGCGCAAGAAGCGCACGTTAATAAGCTGTTAAAATGTTCAATGTGTTAACCTTTCCTGATAGCTTCTTTTCCGACTGTGGTCAGAAAACACCACAGTCTCACTCCCTACTCGTCAAATGTATGATGCATGGTCAAGGACCCCTGGCGTTAAGTTTCAACGAAATAGGGGTAACCGTTGCGTTATTTTTCAACGAGGGGGTCCGTCAGACATTCATGTTAATCCCTCACTGTGGGATATCGACGAAAGAAAAAACACGCCCCCCATTAACTTGAAATCTGTGACAGTTTTTTATTGGTATTTTTAAACCAATAACCGTTGTTTTATTCACGAGATATTATCATGGTTTATATGTATTTCTTTTAATATTATTTCGGTCTATTTCGGCCAGGGAAGCTGGGTTGCTTTTTTGTTTATTTATTTTTAAAACTATAATGCTACATCTATCAACATTTATTTAGATGTTATCATGGTATTCATTTCTTTATTTTAATAATATTATTTCGGTCTTATTACCGGCGAAATATTACAGTATATGCTGTAATACAGAACATTACAATATGATCCGAGCAGGACGCATTCAAAGCCGATATCCCCCAATGCAATGCGGCTATTCATTTCAAAGAATCGGGCAGCGATCAGCGGGTCTTTAACGCCAGTATCGCTTCAATATACATATATACAGTCAGTGGTTTAGTCACCAACAACAACACGTTGCTCAGCTTTGTTCCAGTAAGTTATTTACCATAATAATGTTTAAACAAATCCGCGGAATATTCCGGAAGTGATTAAAATAGCCCCACATCATCACATACCCTTCACCATACCTAGAGATTGCCATGGTTTTATCTCGGTTAGCCTAATAGCTGGTTTGAGTTGCATTGAGAGATGATTTTATGGAAGGTACCCCATGCCAATCTCTAGGTATGGTGAAGGGTATGTGATGATGTGGGGCTATTTTAACTCCAAAGGCCAAGGGAACTTTATCAGGATGCATAGTATCCTGGATCCATGAAATAACTGGCCTTTAAAAATGCCTGCCTCTATGGGAATTTAACATAGGGGTGTATTCACTTTTTTTGCCAGCGGTTTAGACATTAATGGCTGTGTGTTGAGTTATTTTGAGGAGACAGCACATTTACACTGTTATACAAGCTGTGCACTTCATACTTCACATTGTAGCAAAGTGTAATTTCTTCAGTGTTGTCTTCAGTGTTGCCATTAAAAGATATAATGAAATATTTACTAAATTTTGTGAGAGGTGTACTCACTTTGTGAGATACAGTATATGACCTTCCTTTCAGCATCAAGGATGATGAGCACGATCGTCGGGCAGCAAAACATCAAAAAAGGCCCAAATGTTTTCCCCAGGTGCCACTGAGTTCAACTGACTCATGGTTAATTCCGGAAACAAGTTCAGACTACAGAAACTTGTAAAGGAACAGCTGAAAAGACAAGTGGGTCAGGTGCAGGGTGACATCATATACTGCGAGGGAGAAACTTAAACCAATTGTGTGCTAATGGGGACTATTTCTTCAGACATCCAGAAGCAGATACAATGCTGCTCTCTGCCTATAAGATGAGAACCAGTAAATACACTGGACCTGTTGTTCTAGACTGCAAGGACACAGATGTGTATGTCCAAGCAGTTTACTGCGATATGCTGAGAGTACAGATGTGAGCTGCGGGCATGTCAGAGTTAGCCTGGCTCTGCCCTTCTACGTACTTCCGCTCAATTTTAATTTTCCTTCAGCACTCCGTCTGGGTTTGCAGTATAGTCTTGGGTTTTCTCTGGCAAAATATTTGCCGGTCCAATCATCGAACAGAGGAAGTAGCTGAGAACGATGGCATTGAGGATGTGCGAGCGAAGCCATTCAGTCCGCTGTGGCAGCAATGCTGCCAAATATCCAGAAGTTAAAGCCAGAGCAAGAACAATCTTTGCTGAGTTTTGTTGGTGGCCATGATGTTGTGGCCCTCCTCCCCACGGGATTCGGGAAAAGTTTGATTTTTCAGCTCGCTCCGTTAGTGGTGAAGGAGTTGCCTACGGCTAATGCTAGCGATGCTAATGCTAAATATAAGCCAATAGTTGTTTTTGGTATACCCTCTTGTTGCACATGTGCATGGCATACGTCACAATCAAACGTTAGCAATTGGTTGGTTATAGCACATCCAGAGTGCCTCTGGGCAGATCCAATAGTTTTAACACTTGTCAATGGAGAATGGCCAGACTCTCTGTACAAATGAAATGTACCAGAGTCTGTTAGGACCACGCTAGGCCAGAGTTTCCAAATAGCACACAGTGAAGAATAAGTGTACAATCCGTCTCCCACCTGATGATGACTCTTTGAATCTTCATATGGAAAGAATTACCTTACATATTGCCAGTCCAATACAACCTGCAAGAGAATCCTTCTCCCATTGGTCACGGCTGGGAACTAGTGAATGGAAAGTGTCAACCAGTGCGTCACACCCTGCCCCCCTTGCCCCAGCAGCTCACGCCTCATGACTGCTCAGATGAGAGTAGCAGTGATGATGAGAGGAGTCAGTGTGGAGATTCAGGGGCCGTCCACACGGAAACGTTTTTTTGTGCAAACGCACATGTTTTGCATCGTTTGGGCCGAAGACGCACCGCCTGAAAACGCACTTTTTTGAAACCAGGTCTCAGGGTGAAAAAATCCGAAAACGGCTCTCGTTTGGCTTCGTATGGATGGTGAATACGGATCCGTATCGATGATGTCATCGCCACACCCCTCTTTTACACCCTCTCCCACAGCCGGTGAGGCACACAACTGCGGTGAAGCTAAGCGAGCATGTGCCATCTCCATGGTCAAACCAGCACACTTCATCCAAATACTGTGTCTCTGCTCCCTGACCCTTCCCTCTGGATTCTACACAAGATATATTGCTAACGTTATGTAGTCAACGTTAAACATCGCTAAAGTAGCTGACCCCTCCAGCAGCGAAGTAACGTTAACGTTAGCTGCTATGGCTATCTGTTTATAAAGTGGAAGTAGACAACTTATCAACTAGCTAGCTAATCTGTCTGCTTTTAAACTCCTTGAACGGATTATAGTACCTTTTACCACGGCTTATTGTAGAAAGGCTACTGCAAGAAAAAAGTATGGATTATTAAAAAGACATCATTCATGGATCATTGATGTTTGTTTGACTGCCGATGTTAGAGCTAGCTAACGTTAGCGCGCTAACGTTAGCTGGCTACTAGCGCGCTGCAATCTTGCAAAATAAAAAGCAATCCAACAGCACATTATACAATATAAACAAAGGCCTTTATAAAATGAGCAGTGGTGAAAGTTATTATAGTCCACAGATGTATTAAGAGAAAATGATAATCTAGAGCTAGTCATGTTATGATGGGAAGTGAAGTGACTATGCTCTTCTTCTCCGTTTTTTGGTGAATTTCTGTAGCAGAAACAGCGCCACCTATAGGCCTGGCATATGAAGTAGCGTGTTGAGTCATTTACAAGTGGATTCGTTTGGACGCAACTATTCTTGAAACGAATCCAGGGAAGACGGGTAAAAAAAAGATCGTTTTGGTACGTGTGGACGTGGCCTCAACAGATTAAGATTTAGGGCCCTATTTTAACGATCTGAAACAAAAGTATCAAAAGTGAAACGCAAGTAGCTTTGTTGGTGGATCTCGGGCACAGTTGCTATTTTACAGGCGGGATAAATGACTCTTGCGCCCGATGCAAATCTAAAATGGGTTGGTCTGAAGTAGCTAGGTGTGGTTTGGCCGTAACGTGCAATAAACCAATCAGAGCGTCATCTCACATTCCCTTTAAGAGCAGGCGTGCTTGTTCCATGGCGGATTGCTATTATGACGGTGGATTTTCCTGGCGCACGCCAGTGGGAGCTGTCCTGGATGCGGCAAAGTAATAAATGTCCATCTTGACCGGGTGGCGATGTTGCTGCGGCTTCTCGGGCGCATCTCCTCAAGTCTGGAAAGGATTGCTGCAGCTTTGGAGTGTGGGCCTCCAAACACACCACCTGCTCCTGTTGTTCCTCTTCTTCCTCCCTCCACTCCATCTCCGTCCACCCGCTCCACCAGGAGCGCATTGCCACTCCCGGACCAGATCCCGCCGGAGTGTCCAATTCCGCCATAGTTCAACATCACGTCTAACACTAACACACTAATCTCACGATACGATACGATACACGATATTCAGCTCACAATACGATATATATCACGATATTCAGCCAACGATACGATTCGATATATTTCGATACACTTACATCATTTTCTGAAAGATTTAAAGGGGACCGAGTGATTTTGGTGACATCTTGTGAGTGTTCCATTTACTTGGATTTAATTAATTGAACTGAAAACATCAATTACATAATATATGTCTCTGACTGGACAGAGAGTCTACAGCAGAGATCATCAACTACATTTTTTTTCAGAATTGTTCTAAGCACTCTGGCAGCCAGACTTTCAAATAAAGAAAATAAAATGAATTTATACCTAATACGCCTATTCTTGTTCGAAATTTTCACTTTCTTACTGAATTAATGCTACTATTTTTTATTTTTATGTATTAGTGTGAGCAAACTCCTAAAAAAACATGGAAACTCCATAATGATAACTGGCTCTTTAACTAGAAAAAGATCTCAGACTAGGAGGCAGTTCACTGAGGAGTGATGGTTAAAGTCTGTGATTATGGAAACATGGTTGTAGTATGCAGCATCCTGATTGGTGGAAAATGCTTGCAGAAAGAAACTGCTGTTGTCAGGTAAACATGTCACTGTCAAAGACGCTGAAGCGAAAAGATGAAGTGGAAAAGCCAAAAGCCCAGCTTTAATGATGAATGGACTGATAAGCAGGCTATGCACTCGTCATATAGGCCTCATTTGCAATGAAACAATGTTGTTGCAAAATAATACAACCAGCATCATCATCATCACTCGAACATAACGATCGCGTCATTCACGTGCATATAGCTCCAGATTGTCTGCTCTAGCGGAGAGTTTGGTTTGTTCAGCCAGCAGTGAGGTTTACAAGAATTTGTCAAAATTTCCAGATTCCCGGCAAACTAAGATAAACAGTTAGACTAAAAACCAACAGCTTTTGTTTTAGCTTGTTTGTAAAAATTCGCTATTTGCAGAGTAGAGCTGTGTTTACGTAAAACAGCGCGGTGGACCGAGCAGATTGAAATATCGCTTTCTATATGTTTAAACCGGTCTACACAGGTGAGTGCACTGATAAGTATTGACTTTCTACTCACGAACGTTTAATTGTAGCCTATTTTCAGAAAAGAGACCAGCGTGAGTTCATCTGCCCCAGCGGCCGTTGGTAACTCTGTATCGTTCCCAGTCAGGTGCTGCGTGTTTTAACCTTTACACACACACACACACACACACACACACATCTCGGCTCAGCTGTGTGTGTGTTTTAACGCACACACATCTCGGCTCATGCTGTGTGTGTGTTTTAGCGCCATTATTCTGCGGGCCAGACTAAAAGCTTTGGCGGCAGGCCGCCAGTTGACGTTGGCTGCTCTACAGCGACACTAGTGGCTGGCTGACCAAATCGCTCTACCTGCAACGTGATCGGGGGTAAACACGGGGGATTTGAATGGGACTTATGTACTCGCGGCATAAAAATCGATACTTTCTTGGGGGAAAAAATATTGATTTATATTGCAGAATCGATAAAATTGCTCAGCCTTACAACAAGCCACAAAGAATGCTGCGACTTTTTGAGGACTGTACTGTAAAGTGCCTCCTGATCTATCCAAACATCGGAAGCGCATTTTCAGTAATATTTTTCCTTGTAATTATGTATGATTTGCAAAAATGGGAACTGCTGAGTCCGTGTAGATGAGAGAAGCAAAGTGTATGCGCATTGTGCACACGCTACATTATGGCCAAGCATGCGCCCCTAAAATAGCATCTGAATAACGCACTACTGACTTTAGACTAGCGCCACTGACTTTAGACCAGGTTTTTCCTGGTCTGTAGCAGAATTGTTTTCTGAAACTGCAAAATAGCACCAGGGAACGTTTGCACCTGAACACGCCTCCTCTTTTCGCTGAACCGTCCCCGGGAGCACAAATACATTCCCTAATTTACCGACGTGCGTTTTTGGAGGGAAAAGTCCGCTGTGCATTGGGTGCAAAATAGGAATGATACATGCGTCGGTGTAGAAAGGCAATTGCACTGAGTGCAAGATAGGGCCCGGAGAGTCTTTAGTTAAAAAAAAAAAAAATAAGAAATAAATCATTTATTTATTATTAATTTATTTTCAATTGTTAAATTGTTTTAAATTGTTTAACATTGTTCTAGAATTGTTCGGAGAACTGAAACATAACATAATTCCAAGAAATTATTATGAAGTATGCCAAAGTAACAGGAGGTTTTATGTTATTTCCTTTTTTATGTTCATTGTATTTATGTGGGTGATTTTATTCATGTTCATTAAAGCCAACATTGCTAGTCCTGGCACTTACAGCTGCACAGTGCTGTACAGGTAAAGCTGCTTACGCATATAGCCGACGGCTGACCGTTGACAGAAAAGCCAGTCGAAATGATCAGTCTCTTCGTGTTGGTCCAAAAAGTGCCACAGAACAGACCAAAAAGACGAGACAAGACGTAATACATCTCTATAACAGCAGGTCGGAGCTAATCTGTAATGTCGCCCAAGTAATGAAAACCGGCAGCTGATTGGACGAATGCGTCACATGGGTTTGTTTTCTCCGGAAATTCAAAGCCAGACTGTCATGGCGGCCGTTCAGAATACAATCTCATATTGTACTAAAATAGTTCACCTGAAACGTGTTTCTGAAAACATTTGAAGAGAGAAATAGGCTCTCTGTGTTTGTGTGTGTGTGTGTGTGTGTGTGTGTGTGTGTGTGTGTGTGTGTGTGTGTGTGTGTGTGTATGTGCAGTTGCTGAATCGGTCTTCATTTCAGATCAACAAAGGTCAGTTTAAAAGTTACCTCAACCTGCTCCCCATTTCCGAGTGAGTCCCGACTGTCCTGCCTCCGACTGAACATGTCAGGTCGGCCAAAATTAACGCCGACAGCCCCCCCAGGACTGACGACGGCACGGGACACACCGAACAGACTCAAGTCACTGACCTTGCCAGACTGTCCAACGACCGATAATCGGCCGTATGTGTCAGCACCTTAAGACCAAAGTAATAGCATTTACGTCTTCCACGGCATTCTGCTTTGCATCCATATTTGGTCAGTTGCTGACAGCTCTCTACAATTGTTGATAGCTCTGTCCAGAAGATCTGCCATTGATCACCTTTCTTGGTCCATCCCCACTCAGAAGGACTCAGTATTTCTGGCTGGCATACAGTTGCTTGACTCCAGATTTAGCCTGCCTGGTAGGCTGAATACTTTACATGCTGCAGCAATGCTGCTTGAGTAGGAGGAATGGCTTCATATGGCCTTTGCTTTCTGGCAAACAAGTCCAACCTGGTTTCATCTACTCCTCCTGCTTCGCTGGATCTGTCATACATCATGACCACAAACTTTTCTAAAATCTTCAGGTCGCTGTCATTAGTGTTGGGTGGTATACCAATTTGTACCGTATACCGGTATTCATTTCCCATATGATATGAATTTTTTATATACCGTAATACCAATGCATTGCCGCAGAGAGCGGTACAGTCAAAGTAATCTGCGAGTGAATTGAGAACGGGACCCCTGTTAACTCACTCATGGTAGTAACTTTTATAACACAACAATTAATAACCCACAACTAACTCTCTTTAACAGGATAAAACACCATAACACACAACTATTTGTGACTTAAACTACTTCTAACACTAATAATTTTACATTTACAAATTTACACGGCCAAACAGCATGCTGGGTATCATTATAGCTGCTAGCTAGCTAGGTAGTATAATAGTCCATTAAGCTGGGAGAGGCTCCAGTTGCTACTACACATTCAAGAACCAAGAAGAAAGTTGGAGGATGAAGAAAAACTGGAGATACGCCAGAACAACGTGTGCTCAAGAGAGGAGTCGTCTGTTGTTTCCAAGTTTTTTGTTTCTGAAAAATCAGACATAATTTAGCCACTGTGGTTACCCGTCGCTCTAACCTTACTTGGTTACTCGGCCGTGCAAATGTTAAAGACATGTCACTTCAAGCATGCAGCGGAGCAACATTATGAACGCAATCCCCGCTTGACCGTTGAGAAAGACGTCCTCCTTCAGCACCTTTTTCTTCAAAGAACTGACAGAGACTCGTTCCTGATGGAAGAAGTTCATGCAGTTATTCTTGATTGGCTCATAAAGTTTGGGTTCTTCTTATTCAAGTCCTTTTATGAACTGTTGGAACCAGGTTTTGCATATCTCATAGTGCATATGAATCAATGCAACTGCACTTGGGTTTGCAATATCCTTTGTGTCTAGTGAAAACAGATCCTGGCTCTCTTCCTTGAAAGGATTGCCCATATCTTTCATGACACTGTTGCTTGTGGATTTTATCAAGAAACAACACTTGAGCTTGTTTGGTCTGCTCATGGTGGCTGGTTTGTTCTGTGCCTTCTTTGGCTCCAGATGCTGCATTATACTGCAAAACCAAGCAGCTGATTTTAGAACCAGATACCATCCACCTTCCTAGGGCTGACGGATCTTCAGTCAGACCTATTGCACCCCCACTTCCCTTTATTACAGCATTGGCCGTGTTTACATTCGCGTTGGGTAGAATATACACTGCCGTGACGATCACTACTGTTAGCTCTCTAGGTAGAAAAAAAAGGCAGACATATTATCGAGGTCAGGGGAACAGTGTTTATCTAAAATTGTCCCATTATTACACCAGTTCTCATGCATACATACATAGCCCCCCTCTTCTGCTCTTACCGAAGTCCTCAGTCCTGTCCCAGCGGAGCAGAGCGCAACCTGCTAGCTGCATGCTAGCATCGGGTATCCCCAGGTGAAGCCAGGTTTCAGTGATAATCAAAACACAACAGTCACGAACATAGCGATTTCCAGCGAGTTGTAATTGCAAGTCGTCCATTTTATGTAACAGGGATCTGGCATTGGAGAGATACAGGCTCAGCAGATGTGGCTTCTGTGGTTGTTTTCTTAGCCTTAGCATAACCAGCGGTCTTGCTATGTCGTCTAGGATGTTGTGCATATAATGAAAGACACTCGAAATAGATATCTGGTGCTAGTCACCGATGTCCAAAAGGTTCTGGCGGGTGTAGCGGATGTTCGCAGAAAACAAGCAAGAAAGAAGTACAAAACCGTGGATTGTTGTGGATAGCATGCAGCTAGCAGGTCACACTCTGCACCCTTGTGAATTGAATTACATTATTTTACATTTAGAAAGTAGGCTACATGCTTTAAAACACTTTAACTTGGAAAACATTACTCTTTTTTCAAATATCCCACAAAGTCACCTGAAATTCCTTAAAATTTCATAATTTTATGATTTACATCAACATCATTAGATCTCAACATTAGTTAACTAATGATATAAATAGTTTATGATGTTGAATATGGGCTCATTGTAATTCTTGACCATCAAAACATAGGAGTAAATATCACTTCTCGTGATTTATCATGTTTGGTTCAAGAGATATGTTATATATATATATATATATATGACAGAATTTGGTTATGGCCGAATCCAAAATGGCCACCACAGCTGTCTAGAAGCCTTCATTTATGTTGTGTGTGGTATCATTGTAATTGTTGACCATCAAAACATAGGGCTAGACATCATCCTTTACGCAATTGAATGTTTTGTTCGGGAGATATCATTCAAAATACATAATTTGGCTATGGCGGAAAGTAAAATGGCCGCCGCGGCTGACATGATGTTTTTTTGCGATGGCTAACGTACTTTTTTGAAAGAGCACTATCCACTGAGTGTTTGAATTTTGGTGCTTGTATCCACAAGTGAACGATTTCCCTAAAAAATGGCACTTATCTGCTCCACTAAATTACCATTGTGGCAGTAGTTGAAAGTTTGGATCCTTTAGTTATCCAGACCAAAACCCTAAACTCACCTACAGCATCTTTAGCTAGTGCTGTTACACAACACAAAATCCCAAGGGGTAATTTTTAGGGCCTGAGCACCGACAGCGGCGAAGGCCCTATTGAAACTGAAGGAATAATTATTTTGTTTGGTATTTGTGCTGCTGTCACTCCAAGGCACTGCGTGTGAAACAATCTTGTGCAGGTTCCACACTGAATCCACAACATATTGTATATTAAAGGTTTTTCACCAAAATATTCCCCAAAATGATGTGCATATTTTTTTTAAGTAAGTGCTTTAGTACTACCAGCAGGGTGCTTTGTATGTGTAGAGAGATTTGGGAAGCACTATAATCAATAAGAGTGAAGCTATTGACTTATTTTTCCAATATAAATATAGTATAAATAGGCTGAGCCAGCTGTCCAAAAATGTGTGTGTGTAGTATGTTGATAGGGAGGCCATAGCTGTGTGGAGTGATTTTGGAAGAGCCAGACTCAATAGCATTGACGATATTGAATTTTTCCCCAATAAAAATATATTATAAATAGGCTGAGCCAGATTTTCAAAACTTAGCGGGTGTAGTATGTTCAGAGGGAGGCCATAGATGTGTGGAGGGATTTTGGAAGAGCTAGACTCAATAGCATTGACGGTATTGACATTTTTCACAATACAAATTCATTAAAAATAGGCTGAGCCAGATTATCAAAACTTAGCGGGTGTAGTTTCAGAGGGAGACACTACATGGGTGGAGTGATTTTGGAAGAGCTAGACTCAATAGCATTGACGGTATTGAATTTTTCCCCAATAAAAATGTATTATAAATAGGCTGAGCCAGATTTTCAAAATTTTGCGGGTGTAGTAAGTTCAGAGGGAGGCCATAGATGTGTGGAGGGATTTTGGAAGAGCTAGGCTCAATGACATTGACGGTATCGAATTTTTTCCAATAATAATTCTTTAAAAATAGGCAGAGCCTGCTTTCCCAACATAAGAAGGTGTAGTATGTTGGTAAGGAGCCCACAGATGTGTGGAGTGATTTTGGAAGCACTAGGCTCAATAACAGTGAAGCTATTGCATTTTTCTACAATAAAAAATACTAAAAAAATAAACTGAGCTTGCTTTACCAACATAAGAAGGTGAAGTATGTTGTTTGGGAGGCCCCATATGTGTGGAGTAAATTTGGAAGCACTAGGCTCAGTAACAGTGAAGCTATTGGATGTTATCCCCAATAAACATTATTTAAAAATAATCTGAGCCTGCTTTCCCAACATAAGAAGGTGTAGTATGTTGGTAAGGAGCCCCCAGATGTGTGTAGTAAATTTGGAAGCACTAGGCTCAAACACTATGAAGCTATTGCATTTTTCTACAATAACAAATATAAAAAAAATAACCTGAGCCTGCTTTACCAACATAAGAAGGTGTAGTATGTTGTTTGGGAGGCCCCAGATGTGTGGAGTAAATTTGGAAGTACTAGGCTCAGTAACATTGAAGCTATTGGATGTTATCCCCAATAAAAATTATTTAAAAATACACTGAGCCTGCTTTCCGAACATAAGAAGGTGTAGTGTAGGGAGGCCCTAGATATGTGGAGTGATTTTGGAAGAGCTAGACTCAATAACATTGACGGTGTTGAATTTTTGGCAATAAAAATTCACCAAATATAGGCTGAGGCATATTTTAAAAAAATAGTCTGTGTAGTATGTTCAGATGGAGGCCATAGATGTGTGGAGTGAGGTTGGAAGAGCTAGGCTCAATAACAGTGAAGCTGTTGAATTTTATCTTTGTATCCACTTTCGGTTTTGCACTTTGCAGACGGTCCCTAGACGCTCGGCTGAAAGCACAACGTTCACAGGGATGCATCGTATTCATCCACATAAGTAGACGGTTCTTTCGGATGAAAAAGATTGTAGCTTGTTGTCTACCTTCCTACGGTTAGATAGAGCTGCCTATTGTGTAACACGTTTCATCTAATTTTTATTGAACCGCAAACACGCAAATCTGCGAATTTCTGTCTAACTTTACCGAAGTAATTTACGATATAGGGCTCTCACAAACTTTCCCCACATTTTTGTGAGGGGCACCCCGGCTAATTTTTTTCTTTAATCTTTATAGAGGACAAGTCCAGTGAGAAACGAACCTTCGCTCTCCACGGTCACGGAACTGCTATAGATGACCCAGCTAGTAGGGTGGTCAGACTAGCCACCATGCTTACAGCAGGGGTGTGACCTGTATGTAATGAACATTTAGAAGATTAACTTTCTTACCATGTCCAAGTGTTAGTCCAGACAAAGTCAGCAGGCATAATAAAATCGGCAGCTTCGGAAAGCTTAGACCAGACATGCTTCCCTGTCCAAACCGTCTCTGCCCCGACGTAACGTTAACTTTACTAACAAAACGAAGCAGCAAAAAGTGGATCTCTCCCTTTTCTCGTAATACATCCATCATCTTTCAGCCCCAGCACAGACCACACCAGGCGGTTCAGGAAGTGTGTTAAGAGAGAACACTTCAACGGGCTCTGACACTTCCGTTGCGTGAGTTGCACTTGAACGCACCTTAAGTTTGTACAGCTGACTGACAGCACATATGCTCCATCTGCGCCTGCGTATAAATGAGAAACCGAAACTGAAAACCTTTTCATTGTTTAAGCCTAATGGAGAAAGTAAATCTAGGATTGATTACTGGTTGGTAAGCGATCACTTTCTGACATATGTTAAAAAAACTCATATTTCTGAAGCACCCCTATCTGACCATTGTTTCATAGATATTATTTTAGAACTCACAGTGAGGGAAACCAGAAACAAAAGATATAGGAAGTTTAATTCTATGTTACAAAATGAGGATTATTGCATCAAAGTAAGGGAAATCATAAGAGATAATGAAAAGGATGATTCAATTGAAGATTACATTGGTAGGTGGGAATTTACTAAATTTAAAATTAGGGAATTTACAATACATTTATTGGAAGGAATTAAATAGGGAAAAAAGACAATATGAAAGTAATTTGTTGCGGGAAATTAATCAGTGTTGTCAGAATTTGGACTTAAATTATCAAGGAAAAAACAAGTTAATGGAGTTACAAATCTGGTGAGATGAGCTTTATCTTGAAAGAGCACAGAGGGCCTTTATTATGTCAAGAGCGAAATGGATCGAGGCAGGTGAAAAGAACTTCTCATATTTTAGTAGTTTACTCAATTACTAGTTCAATTATAATTGGGGTAGAAAGCAAATATTTTGGAAGTATAAATAAGGAAGTTTTCTCATTTTACTCCAAATCCTGGTGTAGAGGCTGATTATTTGATTGATAAAATTAAGAATGCTATCCCATGCATTGATGATCCTTTTAAAGATATTTGCGAGTCAGATCTGAGAATCGATGGATTCAGTTATTCTCAAAATGAAGTTGAACAACTAATTACTATCAATTGTTTTGGAATGATGTGAGAAATTTACTATTTAAAGCGTTACGGGAATGTAAAGAAAAAGTTTACAGTTTAAATACTTTGATTCCTAAATCCGGTAAAGACAAGAGAATGTTACTGTTAAAAAACATGTATCAGTCACAATGTGTAGCTTAGTAGGTGGCTGTGATGAAGTGGTACTATTCAATATGGCTGTAGATGCGAGGAAAGAAACGTGATAACTATCATTGGGTATTTCCTAAACTAAGCCAGGTAACCAGTTGTTTTAGATCAGCTCAGAACAAAATGTTACCTGGTTACTGACGTAGTTGATAAATAGGTGACAGGAAGTGATGTAATGTAGAGCTTCGGTAGCTCACTGCGTAGAGCTGCAAACTTGTTAGGGCCCGAGCGCCGACAGCCGCGAAGGCCCTATTGAAACTGAAGGAATTATTGTTTTTCCCGTCAAATGAATTGCCTTTTTGGGGGGCTTAACATATTCAAAAACTCACCAAATTTGGCGGTCGCATCAAGTCTGGTGAAAATGTACGTATTTTAAGGGTTTCGGGAATAGGCGCACAAAAATGGCTTGCTAGCGCCCCCTAGAAAGTTAAAAAGATTTAGCCCCTGCAGCGTGTTTAACTTATACTCACAGAACTTGGTACACATGTGTAACATGTCAAGATGTACAAAAAACTTAGAGCCATACCCTGAACCCAACAGGAAGTCCACCATTTTGATTTCAAAGCTCGAAATTAGTGCAATTTTGGCCATTTCCACATGTCGTACTTTAAGAAACTCCTTCTAGAGATTTCTTCCGATCAACTTCAAACTCGGTCTGTGCCATCTTAAGATGCTAAAGATGAAAAGTTGTTAAAAGAAAAACATTTCGTCATAGGGTGTGGCCGTGGCAGGGCGGCCATTTTGTGCGTTTTGCCGCCGAAACAGGAAGTGGGTGTAACTCGAGTGTACGTTGTCCAACTGGCTGGAAACTTTTCAGGATTCATAAGAGTCCAACCCTGAGGACAAATAAAGGCCGATATTTACTTAAAGTCATAGCGCCCCCTAGTGGCAACTTTACCAAACTCCTCCTGGAGATTTCATCTGATTCATCGAAGTCAACCGACTTCAAACTTGGTCTGTACCATCCCAACACCTTAAAGATGAAAAGTTAATAAAAGAAAAACTTTTCGTCAGACGGTGTGGGCGTGGCGCCATTTTGAGTGTTTAGCGATGAACAAAGAAGTTGTTGTAACTTGAGTGTACGTTGTCGTATCTGCCCGAAATTTCTCACGATTAACAAGGGTCCAGGCCTGAGGACACCTACAGGCCAAAATTTACTTTTGGTCATAGCGCCCCCCGCTGGCAACAGGAAATCTGCCTTATATGACAAACATCATGAGATTTACATGAAACTCAGAATCTGTGGTCTACATGTGATACTGAGCCGCCCCCTATAATATGACCACACCCACTTACCCAGTCCACGCCCCCTTTTATAATGGTGACACTCTTATGTGAGGTATCAATGAAGTCAGCAGAGACTTCTTATTTTATTGGTAGAGGTTTGGCCCGCCCCCTATACTTTGGCCACGCCCCCTTTCACAGCTAATGAACCGTATGACGTAGAGTCTTGTGTGAGCTATCGTTGAACTCGGCGGGGAGTTCCCTTTTCACTGTTGACGATTTGCTGTGTCAGAGTGCTGCGCAAATGCACGGTAGCAAGGAGCGGCGTCCGCTAGTAACCCCGACGCGCGCAGAGGCGCGAGGGCCCATCCATCGCTGCTCGCAACTTTAATTATCTTTTATATTTTTGTTTATTATTTATTCTTTTTAGATCTATTTTTTCTTTTTTGTAGGTGGCTGTGATGTGGTGCTTACTTAGACAAACATTTTGCGGCAGTAGATTTGGGAAACCATGAAAATCGCCAGGAATATGTTTGTGATTGTGTGACAAATCTAGTGACAGAGAAAGGCCGGCAATGGCAGCTGTTAGGTAAACACAACATACAGAAACCAGTTAGTGTGGAAACCAGTAGGGACGCAACACCGGCTTTTGGATAGCTAGCAGGCTAAGCTAGTTGGTAGCGTTTGTAATACATCCATGGTTTAATGATGGATAACGTTAGGTAATGTATAAGCTAGCATTTCAGTTTGTTTAAGGACTGACTTTTGTAACAGTGCAGTAAACAGTATATGATGTCTTGTCTGTTGTCGCGATTCCGTTTCTGTGGAGATTTGGGCTGCCTCGACTGGGTACTTGCCGAAATCAGCACATTAGCGAAGCGTGTGAGTAATTATATAGGTCAATAAAGTGTTTTTGTGTGAGTTTATAGTGTTTTTATACTAATACTTGTGTTTTTCTGCCCCACTAATGTAACAGTCAAGTCTCAAAATGATACTCCTCTGTGCTCAAGTATTAAAGGATTTGCTCGGGGATGGCATTGATGTAAGAGTTCTAACACTTTCCACATACGGTAATCACTTACGATATAATCACAATTCACTCACACTAATCAGAGCTTTCTTCTCTTTTATCTTATTATGACAAGGTTACAAAGCTAACTGCAGATGCAAAGTATTTTAAGTCTCCCACATACTGCAGATATTTTACAAAAGTTAAAGTAAAACACCACAGTTTAGAAATATATTACAAATAAAGGGCCTGCAATAGAAAAGGAGTCTTAATTAAAATCACAGTATTAAGTAGTAAATAATATGTGTAAACTGACCTTAAGTAGTTAAATCTATAAGGGCCGTTACAGAGTCAACGCATCGGTACGCATACGTGTCCACAAGGCTACGCATCGCTACGCTTCGGCCGCCATTATGCGTCGATGCGTAGCAAAATATGTCGTCCCAAGTTTTTGATACGCGACGCCCCGATTCGCACAATACTATGCGTTGTCGGTGGGGGCGACACTGCAAATATTGTACATACAAATATTTAATCAACTTAAATTCATCAAGCATAGGACTACTGAGTCACATTTTTCGGTATGTATCAACGTTGTGTGTGTGTGTGTGTGTGTGTGTGTAGCCTATGCTGTGTGCCCTCCTCAAGAGGCTGAAATAGCCTACAGCAGGAGAGAGAGATAGACACAAATGTATTTATATATTTTAAAAACCTGCTAAACCATGTTTAAGCGACCTTTTATCAATGTATTGGTCAGTGTTACCCAATCGTAAAACACTGCTGGAGGGGAAACAGCCAGCATCTGATAAAAAGAAGTCAGCCAGCTGCTCCCTGACAAGTGCCACTCTCCGTGAGGGTCTGGCACTGCCGACCCGAACACCGTGGAGGCTCTGCCGACCCAACCCCGTGGAGCACTCTGCTAGCCCCTGTTGCGTGGGCGGTGTATTGCATTTCACGAATCACCCGTGACGCTTGCGTCTGCTTGCGTCCGCTGTTTCGACTATGAAAGGGAGCGCGTCGCTCGTGTTTCTTGTTCGCGTTGCTCGCGTTGACTCTGTAAAGGCCCTAAAAGTGCATCATGTTTGAAGCTCATCATATGTTGTGTGTGTAAAATCTTTCTCTAACTAGTAACTGTAGTGGAGTAGAAAGTAGTGCAGAGTATTTGCCTCTGAAATGTAGTTAGTTGCAGTGGCGGCTTGTTGAAGGGCGCATCAAATTCCAGAAATATAAATGTGAAAATAAAAATGAAATAAAAATAAAAAATAAAATAGTTTACTCATACGATGTGACGGCTGGTAGTAAGAGCCTCAGCCTTTAATGGCTTTAATTGATGTATTTGTTTACAAACACAAGACACGTTCACAACCAAAATCCTAACTTTGTTTTGTTTTTTTGTGGAGAAGGCAATAACATTTTTATTTATGCAAGGTCCTAAATAGGCTTAGGTATTTATGTCATTATTTATTTATCCATGAATTCATACTCAAAATGTATTAATCTTCGACTTTCATGGCTAATATCTGTGAAACAGTTTGTGACCCAATGCTATCCTTAACATTCACCACCAGATGTCTTCATAGAGTACTGAAGCTTCCAGTACTCAACTATGGAGCTAGAACAGTGACAGTAACATGTGGTATTGGAAATAAAAATTGGCATTCAAACAACAAATACTGGCAGTGAAAAATGTTTAACTAAAATATAAAACACAAACATCAAAAAGTAATAATCTCACTATGCTATTATTTTATTTCACTTTGACATTTGTTTGCATTATGATAGGTTTTTCAATGTCAATCTACATTTTTTCTCGATGTCTGAAACTGTCACTGAAAAACAGTGACAGTTTTTTTTTATTTTATTTTTTTACGCTGTCAGGATTTTTACAATGACCGAGGACGAAGCTACACACGGGGCTTCACCCGCTCTTGTTAGGCAAAATGGAGTGGGCTGGCTGGATGTGATGTTAGCAATGCTTTTTTTTGCTTTCCATCCATCCATCCATCCATCTTCGTCCGCTTATCCGGTGTCGGGTCGCGGGGGGAGCAGCTCCAGCAGGGGACCCCAAACTTCCCTTTCCCGAGCAACATTAACCAGCTCCGACTGGGGGATCCCAAGGCGTTCCCAGGCCAGGTTGGAGATATAATCCCTCCACCTAGTCCTGGGTCTTCCCCGAGGCCTCCTCCCAGCTGGACGTGCCTGGAACACCTCCCTAGGGAGGCGCCCAGGGGGCATCCTTACCAGATGCCCGAACCACCTCAACTGGCTCCTTTCGACGCAAAGGAGCAGCGGCTCTCCCGAGCTCCTCACGGATGACTGAGCTTCTCACCCTATCTCTAAGGGAGACGCCAGCCACCCTCCTGAGGAAACCCATTTCGGCCGCTTGTACCCTGGATCTCGTTCTTTCGGTCATGACCCAGCCTTCATGACCATAGGTGAGGGTAGGAACGAAAACTGACTGGTAGATCGAGAGCTTTGCCTTCTGGCTAAGCTCTCTTTTCGTCACAACGGTGCGATAGATTGAATGCAATACCGCACCCGCTGCGCCGATTCTCCGACCAATCTCCCGCTCCGTTGTCCCCTCACTCGCGAACACAACCCCAAGGTACTTGAACTCCTTCACTTGGGGTAAGGACTCATTCCCTACCCGGAGAAGGCATTCCATCAGTTTCCTGCTGAGAACCATGGCCTCAGATTTAGAGGTGCTGATCCTCATCCCAACCGCTTCACACTCGGTTGCGAACCGATCCAGTGAGTGCTGAAGGTCGCAGGCCGATGAGGCCATCAGGACCACATCATCTGCAAAGAGCAGCAATGAGATCCCCAGCCCACCAAACTGCAACCCCTCCCCACCCCGACTACACCTCGATATCCTGTCCATAAATATTACAAACAGGATTGGTGACAAAGCGCAGCCCTGGCGGAGGCCAACCCTCACCTGAAACGAGTCCGACTTACTACCGAGAACCCGGACACAGCTCTCACTTTGGTCATACAGAGATTGGATGGCTCTGAGTAGAGACCCCCTCACCCCATACTCCCGCAGCACCTCCCACAGTATCTCCCGGGGGACCCGGTCATACGCCTTCTCCAAATCCACAAAACACATGTAGACCGGTTGGGCATACTCCCAGACTCCCTCCAGGATCCTTGCGAGTGAAGAGCTGGTCCGTTGTTCCACGACCAGGACGGAATCCGCATTGTTCCTCCTCAACCCGAGGTTCGACTATCGGCCGAACCCTCCTTTCCAGCACCTTGGAGTAGACTTTACCAGGGAGGCTGAGAAGTGTGATACCCCTATAATTGGCACACACCCTCTGGTCCCCCTTTTTAAAAAGGGGAACCACCACCCCAGTCTGCCACTCCTTTGGCACCGTCCCAGACTTCCACGCAATGTTGAAGAGGCGTGTCAACCAGGACAGCCCCTCCACACCCAGAGCCTTGAGCATTTCTGGACGGATCTCATCAATCCCCGGGGCTTTGCCACTGTGTAGTTGTTTGACTACATCAATACCAGACTTCCGCCTGGGAAATCGACGACAATCCCCCATCATCCTCCAGCTCTGCCTCTAACATAGAGGGCGTATTAGTCGGATTCAGGAGTTCCTCAAAGTACTCCTTCCACCGCCCTATTACCTCCTCAGTTGAGGTCAACAGTGTCCCATCCTTACTGTACACAGCTTGGATGGTTCCCCGCTTCCCCCTCCTGAGGTGGCGAACAGTTTTCCAGAAGCACTTTGGTGCCGACCGAAAGTCCTTCTCCATGTCTTCTCCAAACTTCTCCCACACCCGCTGCTTTGCCTCTTTCACGGCAGAGGCTGCAGCCCTTCGGGCCCTTCGGTACCCTGCAACTGCCTCCGGAGTCCTCTGGGATAACATATCCCGGAAAGACTCCTTCTTCAGTCGGACGGCTTCCCTGACCACCGGTGTCCACCACGGTGTTCGTGGGTTACCGCCCCTTGAGGCACCTAAGACCCTAAGACCACAGCTCCTCGCCGCAGCTTCAGCAATGGAAACTTTGAACATTGTCCACTCGGGTTCAATGCCCCCAGCCTCCACAGGGATGCACGAAAAGCTCCGCCGGAGGTGTGAGTTGAAAGTCTGTTGAACAGGGGCCTCCTCCAGACGTTCCCAATTTACCCGCACTACACGTTTGGGCTTACCAGGTCTGTCCAGAGTTTTCCCCCACCCTCTGACCCAACTCATCACCAGATGGTGATCGGTTGACAGCTCTGCCCCTCAGATACGGCCTCAGATCAGATGAAACGATTATGAAATCGATCATTGACCTTCGGCCTAGGGTGCTCTGGTACCAGGTACACTTATGAGCATCCCTATGTTCGAACATGGTGTTCGTTATAGACAATCCATGACTAGCACAGAAGTCCAACAACAAACAACCACTCTGGTTTAGATCAGGGAGGCCGTTCCTCCCTATCACGCCTCTCCAGGTGTCTCCATCATTGCCCACGTGTGCGTTGAAGTCCCCCAGCAGAACAATGGAGTCCCCCACTGGAGCCCCATGCAGGACTCCAGTCAAGGTCTCCAAGAAGGCCGAATACTCCGAACTCCTGTTTGGTGCATATGCACAAACAACAGTCAGAGTTTTCCCCCCCACAACCCGCAGGCGTAGGGAGGCGACCCTCTCGTCCACCGGGGTAAACTCCAACACAGCGGCGCTCAGCCGGGGGCTTGTGAGTATCCCCACACCCGCCCGGCGCCTCACACCCTGGGCAACTCCGGAGAAGAAAAGAGTCCAACCCCTATCCTGGCCGGGCTCCGTGGCAAACCCGGCCACCAGGCGCTCGCCGACGAGCCCGCCGTCTGGGCCTGGCTCCAGACGGGGGCCCCGGGCTTCCTCCGGGCAGGGTAACTTCACCTCTACTTAGCTTTTTCATTGGGGTTTTTGAACCATTCTTTGTCTGGCCCCTCACCTGAGACCACTTTGCCTTGGGAGACCCTACCAGGAGCACAAAGCTCCAGACAACACAGCCCTCAGGTTCACAGAGACACACAAACCTCTCCACCACGATAAGGTGATGGTTCATTTGCTTTCCCTGTCTTTTATTTCAAAGTGTCGGCACTGAGGTTTTGTGGACAACAACGGGGGTAAGAGACCTAAAACATATCTGATGCAAAATGCAAACGTCTTGATAATAGCATGAAGCTAACGTTTTTTTTGGCAGTTAGCATTGCTGAACAACTAGATAAACGCTACAGGATTGGCATTAGAAGGGTGAACGAAGAGGTGACAAAAAAATCAACACATAGGCTACTGTCCAGGATAATAGACTGTGAAATGTTGTGGAGCCTTTGAGTTGGCTTTACGTGGCCATGACGAGAGTGAGAGCTCAGATAACCCGGGATATTTTGTGGTTTGGTGGATTTTGTTGCCTCTCTTGATGGAGCTTTGAAAGAGCACCTTGACAGCGCCACTGTATTTAAGGGAACGTCAAAAACTATAAAGAACGAGCTTCTGGACTGTATGTTGTCTGTTACAAGAGAAAAAAAAATCACTGAAGTCCAGACAAGTGAAGTGAAGAAACAGCTCAGTCTCATCTACAGCAAGGAAGAGTTCAAAGCCTGCTCTGGTGCTGTGGAGCTATTCCAGCTGTTTATGGAGAATAATCTCAAAGAAGTCTTTTCCAAACTGTAACGCTCATGAAAGTTGTCATAACCACACCCATGACCACGGCTGAAGCAGAGAGGTGCTTCGCAACCTTGAAAAGAATTAAAAATATTTCTCAGAAGGACCATGACCCAGGAGAGGCTGAATGCACTGGCCATGCTGTCCATGGAAAAGAGACTTGTTACTGAGATGACTGACTTTAATCAGAGAGTCACTGAGAAATTTGCTGGCCAGAAGGAAAGGAGAGCTAAATGTATGTTCAAGTAGTTAACATGCTTTTTCGTAGTGGATTGGAGGATATAGTTATACTAAAAATAACTTTATTAGCATGTTGAACGATGTTGTAACCTCATAATGTTACCCACAAAGCATTAGCATCAACATTAGCTACTTGTCAACCAGCACATTGTAGTAACGTTAAGCTGGTATCGATATTGAACTTTCAAAATAAATAAGGTCTCTGTTGTATTATTGTGAAAAAAAGTGGGATGTAATTAATCACAAAATGATACTGTACGGCAAAAAAAGCAGTATTACGTTTTTTTCATCTTCATCATCTTGGTGCCAGTGTTCTGACGGAAGTTAGAGTAACTAGAGGGTGAAAGGTTATATGACGCCACTGACTAAAGGAAACGTCCCGTGTCTGAAAATAAAATAACAGATTTCTCTGGGTTTGACATTTGGTGGAAACACAACTCATAAAAATATATAACATAGGTATGGTCGTTGTTAGACATTTTAAAGCAGAAATGTTACATATTGTACCTTTAAAATTCGCTTGACAATTAGATGGAAACATTGCTACTGAGAGAAAGATGAGATCTGCTTATCAAACAGGTCCCCCCTGTTTAATCAGAGTTTTTGTAAAGGGTGAAAAAAGGAAACTTTTACTGAAAAATCATGGACAATATATTTCACAGGCCTACTCATTTTTTGAGAAATAATATTTTTTTTATATTCATAATAAATACATTATAAAACTGCTGCATTTCACATGCTGCATTGGAGTTTAAGAAGGACATTATGCAATGCTATAAGGCTAGCTGCCCATGTGCCATAAAGACATGATACATGCTTTTTATCAAAAAATCTTCTCTAACAAAAAACACACATTCCAAGTTAAAAAAATATTTACACACAAGTAATAAAATAATTAAGGCAACATATGTTACAAAGTGAATACAATTTTGCTGTAGATTTCATTATCAAGTCATTGATATCTGTAAGAGAGTTCTTCATTCAGAATTAAGAATAAAATCACTCTCTAGTTGACAACTTATTCAGACTTCTGAACTTTAAAAACAATTCTAGAGGAAGAGAAAATCGTATCAACCATAATTGCCTCATTTCACAAGCGTCCTTTGAGGTTTAGAATAATTGAATGAATGACATTTTGATCATGGCGTCATGTATATAACTATGGCCAGTCTGCATGGACCGACAAGACACCGTAAATCCAGACAACAAAGAGCAGAGTGCAGCGTAGACATTTCAAACATCAGAAAGTACAAAAATAGAAAATCAGCGTAAGTACTAAACTCCTAGTTTAACTACACGTTACATTACATAAACTTTATAGATTTTAATGTAAGCTGGAAAGCTGATCTGAGATCTCACAGGTCACCTGATTATTGAGACTTCGGTTCTGTTTTTCCTTTAAGCCTCAGAGCTTTAGGAACTAAATCATTTTAATAATGATATTTAAATAGAACTTTTCATGTAACAGATGTTACAAAATGCTTCACAAAACCAAAAAACTGATGAGGATCAACATATAAAAAAAAAAAAAATCAAATATCTTTAATTTGATCAGGTGTGTTTCTTTTTTCTTAATTTTTTTCTTATTATCGCTTTAACGTTTCATTCTGTTTTGAGCTTCTGTGTAGCTTCTCTCTATTCACAATTTGAGATGGAAAATACAAACTTTTGATATAATTGATTGTCTGTTACATTCAAACTGTTGCCAAATGAGTTGCTACAATTAAATAATTAAGATCAGTGGTCGAATGTAACAAAGTACAAATACTTTGTTACTGTACTTGAGTACATTTTTCACATATCTGTACTTTACTTAAGTAGAATCAATAGTCACATACTTTTGACTTTTACTTTGTTACATTTTGCAGGTATTATCTATACTTTCTACTCCACTACATTTCTACACCGTTCGGTTACGTTTTTGTGACATTTTCTGATCAGTTGTTTTCCCCAAGCCAAAACGTCTTCCTGTCCGTCACACACAGATCCTTCATCGGCTTCCAAGCCGCAGCGCCGCTGACCCTCGGTAATACAGCCTCCGGTAAAAATGAAAATGTTTGTTTTTTATTATTCCCGTTTTTAAATCACAGTTGCGATCTATTTCTCTCCACAGCGTCATTTACTTCTCCACCAGGCTGTGTAAGACGCGTTCATATCTTATTTATTTGGCTGGATCTCTTCACATCGCCTCCCCTTTTTCGCTGCTTCACACACTTTATTTGCTTACGCTCCCATGGTTAAAGGAAATAAAAATTAAAATACATCCATGAATAAAACCGATTCTAACAACATTTTTCTGTTTTATGCTGGTTAGGATAGGAACTTTTTTTGAAGCCAGGCCTTGTTTGTAGTAATGGACAGTATGGTTACTGTCGAATAAAACCAAACCGCTTTTTAAATGGTAATATGCAAATAAGATTAAGAGAATAAATCGTTATGCAAGTACTTTTACTTTTAAAACTTAAAGTACATTTAAAGTCAGGTACTTTTTACTTCTACTTAAAGCGTAACTCTCGCCAAAATGCAACATAGGGTCTTTTTGTGAATGTACCCGAGTCAAAATTTTGTTTAAAAGCATATTTAGGACGGAAGCGCCACTTTTAAGATGTACCGTATTTTTGTTTTTCGGTCAAATAGCCTTTTGAATGAGAGTAAGTATCACCACGGTCTCATTGAGAACATTGTTTGTGTACACAGAGTTTACTAAAAAGGTTTTGAACAACTCACCGTAGCTCTGGTTGTTTCCGGCCGCTACCACCTCGGCAGTCAAAACGAGTCGATATCAAAACAAGTAGCCACAGATTTAGTTTATCCCGTGTACATCGGTGTAGTTAAGGTGTAGAGCCCCTGGTGATACTTGGAGCAAAGTCTCATATTGTATCGAGCCTTCTTAGTGTTTTAAAAATAGCGAATTTGAGGCTAGCATAAAAGTGCCCCTAGCACTCCCATTCAAAAGGCCATTTGACTGAAAAACGAGAATACGGTAAATCTTAAAAGTGGCGCTTCCGTCCTAACTCTGCTTTTAAAAAAAGGTTTGCCTCGGATACATACACAAAAACACCCTAGGTTGCATTTTGGCGAGAGTTACACTTTAAGTAAATATGTCTGTGGTTATTTGTACTTTTACTTAAAGGTACTCCAAGCGATGTCACGCATTTTTTAGGCTACAATATTTTTTGTCACATACAGCAAACATCTCCTCACTATCCACTAGCTGCCTGTCCCCTGAACACACTGGAAAAAAACACGCTCTCTGTAGACAACCCACAAACGGCAACAAAAACAAACTGGCCACTGGGGGGGGTTAGTGCGCTGAAGCACAGAAGGGAGGGAACGGATGAGGAGGAGGGAGGAGCGAGCTAGTCTTGGTTTTGTTTGAAAATACTTTGAACGTCAATAAGAACTAACATCACTCAACATCACTTAGAGCACCTTTAAGTACTGAGATTCAGTACTTCCTCCACCTCTGACTGACCGCTGAAGACTATCAGCTCCACAAAACTCTCACTTTATTTCTCAGTATTTCTATGCTCAGAAGATAGTGGCGTCCGGTGACGTTTGGTAGCAGAAACCCAAGCGAAGATAATCACTTCTGAAGAGTCCATGTTACTTTAATCATCCGTGGCTGGTAGGCGGGCGCGTGATCACCGAAGCCTTGTATCAGCGACGGTTTAGTATAAAGAAGAATTCTTCATGGGGGCGACAGAAACTACGCAATATAGCTTTAAAGCTGGATTTCTGAAGCTGCTGCTTCTATTCTGTGTGCTGGCTTACCCCCCAGGCTATGCAAAACTTTCTGTCTGAAGAAGATTTATTTATTTATATTAGGACAATGCACATTAATCAACATTTCTGTAAATGCGCCAGTGTTAGCCAGTCAGCTAATTTTCAACTGTAGTCCTAGTTGCATGCATGTCTTTATGGTGGGAAGAAACCGGAGCACCCGGAGGAAACCCACGCAAGCACGGGGAGAACATGCAAACTCCACACAGAAAGGCCGGGACGACCTGGGTTTGAACCCAGAACCTTCTTGCTGTGAGGCAGAAGTGCTAACCACTGAGCCACCGTGCTGCCTAAGGAGGTGTTCCTGTATGATGGAGGCATTCATTATAACAACAGTCGCCCGGGTCAGAGTGAAGAGTTCAAAGGTCGAGTCTCTCATTTTAAAGATGAACTGAAACACGGCAACGCCTCCATAATCATCAGAAATACAAAGATATCTGACAGTGGAGTCTACACCTATGTTTTTCCCCATTTTCACACACGTCACCCACCCCAGCTCCACTAAAGTCTCTCTGTATTTCTCAGTATGGCTATGTGCGTGATCACGGAAGGCTTGTATCATGTGGACCAGTGATGCCACGTAACAGGTTACTTGTAACGCGTTACTCTAATCTGAACACTTTTTTCACGAACGAGTAATCTAACGCGTTACTATTTCCAAACCAGTAATCAGATTAAAGTTACTTATCCAAGTCACTGTGCGTTACTATTTGTCATTTTCCTTAGTAAAAATATATATTTTTGCTTTCTTCTTGCGTCACGTATGCGACAAGTCACGTTTTCAGCATGAGGACAGTTCACATGTACCACGCAGAGACACAAACGTAAACAACAATGGAGGGAGGAGAGAGATGGAAATACAGTCACTATTTAGAGTTTGTGTCCGCTAAAGACGGCAATATTAAGGTTGGTTGTACACTATGTGCTGGTGGCGACTACGTCAAATTTGAAGAACCATTTGGAGTCGCAGCACTACAGTCAAACCTACACAGCAAGTCCCAGCAGGTGGAGCGAAGCAGAGAGCAGGAGGCCCCCCACCACCCAAACAACAAAAGCTGGACTTCGGTGCAAAACCAGTAAGTGGGGGAGAGTTGAAGAAGTTGGTCGTGCAGTATGTTGTAGCGGAAATGCTGCCCTTAAACATGGCTGACTCGCTCTCTTTGGTGCCATAATAAACCAGATCCCTACTACTGGCCACGCTGAGCTGCCTCACAGTAAACCGGTTGTCATGGTTATGTTGAGGCTGTGGGGGTGTTGTCGGCAGCTGCTGCATGTAACTAATAAAGTAACTTGTAATCTAACTTTGTTACTTTTAAAATCAAGTAATCTGTAAAGTAACTAAACTACTTTTAAAATCAAGTAATCTGTAAAGTAACTAAGTTACTTTTTCAAAGTAACTGTGGCAACACTGATGTGGACGCGCCGACAGTTTTGTTGTCATTACTTAGAATTTGTCATGGGGGCGACAGAAACTACGCACTAAAGCTTTAAACATTTTGGGGATTAAGTGGCCTTCCTGAAGGATCTTCAGATGATCTGATGCCCTGGTTCCTTCTAATGAGAACCTGCAGCAAAGAAATGAATACATTTCCTAAGGTCACCTTTTATATTATACAGACATGATTTTGGTGGCCAAAACAAATAGATTTACATTTCATTCAAAGTCTGTTATAAAACGTGTATCTCAAATTAACCAATCTGATTGGTTCATAGCCGTGATAATAACCATATACCTCAGCAATTATGTCCATAATTCCATTGCACAATAAGTATCACTCCGCGTCTGATAAAAAAAAAGGTTAGACCCCACACACACACACACACACACACACACACAATTTTATTATTATTTTCAACAGGTCAGTTTAACCTGCTCCAACTGGCTGGCTTTACAGCAGTAGGGACAGTTTGTGATCGACCCAGCTGTTTTCTCGTCTCCAGTTTTAAACTCCATAGTGTAACTACACGTTACATTACATAAACATTATAGATTTTAATGTAAGCTGGAGAGCTGATCTGAGATCTGTCGGTCTCACAGGTCACCTGATCATTTAGGGAATCGGTTCTGTCCTTTTTCCTTTAAGCCTCGGAGCTTTACGAACTTAATATTTATAATAATAATGATATTTACATAGAACTTATCATGTAACAGATGAACAATCATGATTACTTACAGCGACATTATAAAATAAAAACCATGAAATGAATACGATCTTTGTAAAATCGTTGTTGATGAGTGGTGTTGACTCGTTGGTCCTTTAGGAAGATGTAAATTGTTATGTTGTTGATTTTTCTTCTATATTTAAATTATATTGTAATTAGAGCTGGGCGATATGGAGAAAATCAAATATCACAATATTTTGGACCAAATACCTCGATATTGATACTGCAACGATATTAGGGTTGACTATTGGTGCTTTCACAAAATATTTACACAATGAGATTTTAGATAAATAATCATCAGTAATGTGGATATAATGACTAAGTGAGTAAAGGCGAATAATAGAACAGTTACAACAGTCTGTTAAGTTCAGAAAATGACATCACTTTACTCTAATGCAGCCTTTGAAACCAGGAAAAGACAACACTTATGCCATATTACGATATTACGCTTTCCAAAATCTAAGACGATATCTAGTCTCATATCATGATATTGATATAATATTGATATATTGCCTAGCTCTAATTGTAATATTTATTACTTTTACATATGTCCATATTATTACATTGAATGTTTAAAACAAACAGGACTACTGTTAACGCGGTGACGATTCACAAATCAAGCTCAGGCTCGTTCACGGGAGGAGTACTCACAGTGAGGAAGGAGGCATTTCATTGGTTCTTTACTAGCGTCTGCTCTAAAGCCTGTCAACGTCCCACCAGTCATAGTTTATGGGGGTATTTTTTTAAATGTGAACAGCTGTAACACGCTGCACAAGAAACACACACACACTTCACGGCACTTCTGCGTGTGGTGTGTTTCCGCTGTTAGACAAACAACCCCATCACATTTGCGTGTATATCTACGCCGTTAAATGCGGGACGCCTGTTGGGGTTAGGAAAAAAACAATGGGAGATGGTTGCCTTTACGTGGGGACAACAGAGAATGGGAACGTGACACGCGGGACATGATCCCCGCTCTCCTGGGTGACAGTCTATGGAGCTAAATCAGGGCCAAATGTTTTGCTCCTTGAGTGTAAGGTTTTGATAATTGTGTAATACTTTTGATTTCAGTGTGTAAGCAATCAGCAAAAACTGTATGTCATATGAAATGTGTGTGTTCCATATGGTAACAAACATGTTTTATAGTATAGTATAGTTTTTGCAAGAGTGTTTCATTTTGCAAAGGGTCTGATGTGTTCTGCTGATTGTCTGTAGTATTTTGAAAAACCGGTCCCTGTTTTCAACATAGTGCTTAAGCAGTCGAAAAATAACAACCCTGTAACAGGTGTTACAGTTGACTTAATGTCAATATTCAATACAGTCTTTTAAACAAATAATTTATAATTTCTCTAATTAGTTGAGCTAACTCTGTAGGTACATGTAGGCCTATACCTCTGGTTGGGAATCACCGCAGTAGATTAGAACCAATCCAGTCATTTTTTCTGTTTGCCAAAAAGTGATTGCAGCTTCTACCTGGTCACTGAAAGGTGGTTTCTGCCTCAAAAATGAATGAGGTTTATATCTGATAGATTATAGCCCCCCAGTAGTTTTTCTGTTGAAATACCCTTAGGAGGGGCAATACAACCCATAAAAGGCACTTTTGCACTTGCACAAAAGTGTGGACCCACCATGTTTTTGAAAAGTTGTTTCTGCATAAAAATGAGTCGGTTCTTATTCATCAGGCTGATATCTGACAGATTATACCCCACCCAGAACTTTTTACTTGTTGAATTGATCTTTTAAAAGGGCATTTCAACAAGTAAAGAGTTCTGGGTGGGCTATAGGCTAATATAGTTTTCAAAGTGAGCTTTGGAATTGAAAAACTGGTCGATACAGTTTACAGGCTGCGACCGCCCCCAAAGACGGCAATCAAGTTTTTGGCACAACATCAGTTTCCAGATCAATAACCTGTGTTGTGAATGGTTACATGTGTTACTGATGCTAATAATTAGTATAGTCCATAGAGCGTGCTCTTGATCCTTAAAATTGACACAACACCAGGTTCTGTCTGTCTGTCTGTCATAATAATAATAATAATAATATCTACAAAGTTAGTCATTCTTACCGTTTTCATCACAAAGTGTTTTCCCGGTCAAACCCAGAAGACACAAACACAGCAGATCCAGAAGAAGCTTCATAGTTGTCCATTAATTATTGTAAAAATAAGGAGCTCTTACAAATCACTGCACACAGTTTACTTTCAATTACCTACCTCTATGTGTCCCTCCCAGTGACTGTATCAGTAGTACTGAATGTTCCTTCATGTTTCCGCCCAGCAGCAGCAGGGAGACACGGAGCTCTGTCTCCATCTTGTGTCGTGTTACTGGAGTTACACCAGTCTTATCATCGGTCCTGTGTCTTGTAGACGGATAAAGACTTCAAAGATGAATTTCCAGGGTCGGATAAATTGGTTTAAATTAAAAAAATGGATTATCCGTGAAAAAAACGAAAAATCTAAACAATGACCTCCGTTTTCCCGTTTTATTTTATGTCCATAAAAACAAAAATGAACTGGAAAACTCGTTTTTATTCCATGTATCATGCGTTCATTCCCATGCTGCAGCCATACAGTCTTAGCTTCTTCTGAATGGAGTTCAGTGGTTAAATCTGACAGAAGAAAAAGGGATTTTATGAAAAAATTGAGAATGAAATCTTTATATTTGAAAAAAATAAAAACAATAATTTAAATAGAAAAAGGGATTTTATGGGCAACAAATGAAAATAAAATCGTGATATTCAGAAAATGAAAAAATAATTAAAGAAGGAAAATTATTTTCATGGTTGTGTGCGTGTGTGTGTGTGTGTGTGTGTGTGTGTGTGTGTGTGTACACCATGTAGCCAGTAATAGTCAATAGCCTAGATATTCATGTAGACCTTCTTCTATCAGTATGTCCAACAGTTTACTATCACAATTAAAATGCCTATTAAAATTAAAAAGCCTTTGGGACAATCTTTAACTCCTTTTACTTGAACAGCCAAAACGCTGTCTGTGGCAGAGGAGCCCTTTAGTGACAACCCAGTTTATAACAGACACACAGACAGACGTTCCTGTAATATATGGACATAGAAAAGAAAGACACCGAAGAAATTGGACTCTAAAATCTAGAAACTATAAAGATAATTAAGTGATAAATTCCATGCACATTGTAAACATGAATGTAACTGAGTATATTCATCAGTTATTTCCAGCAAGCTAAATATAAGGTCAAAAACCATTGAGGTGTCCTCTCCCTGTTGTTTCATGAATGTACAGTAGCCTACAGCACTATATAATTACTGATCCAGTGAACTAAGTCTATAATTGCACAATTAGGATATGCTCTTAAAATTGTACAATCCTCCCAAATTATAGTCCCAGTTTACTGGACATCACACATTGTGTGCTAAGAATGCCAAATTCAATGCACATGGAAGAGGAACAAACACAATCCTTTATTGTTAAACAATACAAAAAAATGAATCTACTAAAATAATTTAAGGTGCCGTGGTCCACTATAGAAACACAGCATTTTATGTATTGCCCTTAGTAACAGACTTCATTTAAAACACATTTGAAATGTTATCAGCCTTTTCTAATTATCTCAACAACTGTGCAGTAATATATTCATCAAACTTCTAACAACAATATGTGAACAGCTGTTTTCATAAAGCAATATAACAGTAACAATGACACAATGTCACATGAATAATTCTAAAAAATAATGGTCACAACTGTAAATAATAACAGTGCTTTACTGAACAGCAATGTGCACCTGTTGTATCTTAATGCAGGCTGATAATAATAAGGTAAAACCACTGCTAAGTGAACAGAAAAGCCTTCAGGATTAATAAATCCTGGCTGTTAGCCTGGTCTGGAGCAGGCTAGCTGCACAGAATACATCTCCATAGTAATGTAGGTGCCTCTGCTTTTGTGAAACCAAGTCAAGGCTAAATTGAGCCAGGATAACTGGGAAATCACAGCTTCATCCGCTATCTAGGTTTTGTGAAACAGCCCTCTGAAAACATGCTGACCAAACAACCCAGCCAACACGTACATGTGGGCCCCATATGGGTTACAAAGGGGCTGCATGGGTACCAAGTGGGCATGGGCTTGAAATGGACAAATTGTCTGGGCACCATATGGGATATGAGCGGGCAAAGTGGCATGGGATGGAAGTAGGCGAGTTGTGTGGGCCCCATATGGGTTACCTAACATGAGCCCCACATGGAAAGCCCATGTGGGCCAACTCTAGGGGCCCCATAGAGGATATAAGTGGGCAGGGTGGGCATGAGGTGGAACTGGGTATCATTTCTTGGGCCCCATATGGTTCCTTCAACATGGGAAGCCCATGTGGGCTGACCATGTGGGCCCTGTAAGGGATAAGATTGGGCTAAGTGGGCATTGGCTGGAAGTAGGCAAGTTATGTGGACCCCATGTGGGTTCTGTAACATGTGCCCCACATGGGCTTCCCATGTGGGCCTACTATATGGGCCCCACAAGGGACCTAATTGGGCAAAATCGGCATGGGGTGGAACTTGGTAATAATATTTGGGGCCCATGTTGTTCCAGTAACATGGGCCCCACATGGTAAGCCCATGTGGGCCTACTCTATGGGCCCCACAAGGGACCTAATTGGGCAAAGTCGGCATGGGGTGGACTTTGGTAATACTATTTTGGGCCCATGTTGCTTTAGTAATTTTATTTTTTGTATTTTCTACAGTTATGCTCACCCCAAATTTGAGCATGTCCGGAGGCGGCTTGTGGTTGGACAGGCTTGTAAGGAGAGCTGGCTCTGTTGCTGGCACAGGCCTGATCAAATTGTAGACAGATTGCTGTTGAATGGTTTGAGAATTTTAGTGCTCTCTTACCTTTGACACATCTATCACACATTGCGGGGGAAAAAAAACACACAAAATAAGTAAGCAGCTGCAGTTCTGTGGGGCGGAATGGAATGGAATGGCCAGGCAGGTCTACAACAGCATATCCCTAAGCCACTGGATAGCCTATACATTTTCAAAGTAATAATTGTATTACCTTACTAAGAGAAGAATAAAAAAAAAAAAAAAAAAAAAAGAATAATATATATATAATTTATATATATATTTATTTATACATATTATATGGAAAAAAATAATATTAATAAAGTCTATTTTTTTATAATGTTTTTTTTATTATTTTTCAGGGGACAAGGTTATTGCTTTAAATTTTACTATGTTTCTTAAAAACATTTCAGAAGATCCAAGATCAGCCCCCTGTCATTTTTTGTGAATTATTAATCTGTTGTTGTTTTTGTTGTTGTTGACGACATGTGCTGGCATATTCATTGCTCCATAGTTTATGAGCAGAAACATTGTTTTTGACAAAGGCAGACGCTGGCCAGGCTTTTCAAAATTAAGAGTTTAGTTTATACGCATGCGTATTGCAACATACTGTAACGGTCACACTGCGCGCTTTTATTTTGAATGTCTACGGATCAGCGCCGAGAGCAGCAGAGTAGAGCAGCAGCAGCGGCGTTCTTTCAACACCGGTGAGTAACATACCTGTCTCTCTATTATGTAAAATTCTTGTATAAGGCCATCATTACTATCAAAGTGTTGTGAACTAAGACACTGGGGAATTTGCAAAAATGCTTGTTTGAACTCAGCTAACGCTAATGTTGAGTGTTTTAGCTAACTTAAGCTAATGTTAGTAGTTAGGCCTAATCAACCTAATTAGCCAACATAACCTTACTGGTTTTATACAGCCCCTCTCGAAATCAAAGGCAGAATAAACAATTTCGAGGTAGTACAATTTCGAGGCAGTATTTCAAACAATTTCGAATACAAAAATGCAAGCTGAATTAGCTCAGCAGCCACATCTGGCGGCTCTTTTGTTGCCTCTGCTGCTTTTTTCCTTTTAGTCTTGTGTGAATTAGTTAAAAGACATTTGGTAATATTGTATTAAACAAGCTGTGTAAGCAGTGATGACGCTAGTATTACATTACATTAATTGTTTAAACGTTTCAGCTGCAGTTGTATGATTCTAGGCTGAAAATGCTGTCTTTCTCAGTGCAAACACAAGAAGCTCCATTTTATTAATGGGATTTTGTTTGTGTACTTCATAATGTGTGTTGCGGGTCCGCTGTGGAGCAATGACAGTGTCTCCACAAAAGTTATGCAATCAACAGCGCTGCTGCAAATAATCCTCAAACGCAATACATTCACTTTTGTGTGTGTGTTTGATGTGCATGAAACAAAGTTGAGATTTACCAAACATATATTTCTTCAAAATCGCTCATTTGCTTATTCAAGTTAATATAAGATGGTGTGGTAATGGCAGTAAAATGGTCAGAAATGTTAAATTTCTCCACAAAATCGCTTTTCTCATGATTTATAGATAAGGCCATTATGAATTGGGTCACAATGGTTTGTTATTTTTGTTAAAATTGGGTCCCCGGGAAAAAGGTTTGAGAAAGAATGATATAATGGATAGTTCTGACAATTTAACTAGACTGACATCTATCAGCCATGCTGGCCCTTTGTTAAAACTAATCGTTTAGTTTAGTTCAAGTCCAGAAGCATTATTCTGCAATAGTACATCAGACCCATCAGTATCCTAGCTCTTATTTATGAGAGTGCCATTAATTAACAGCTTAATGTAGCTGCCAAGGAGTTTAATTATAGTCTTATCAGTTAATATGTGTGAATGCACCTGACATAATTACTAAGAAAAAATATGACCAATCCAAACAAAATAAGAACTCTCCCATTGTTCTATTTCTAGGCTGGCTATATAGTTTTCATCTACAAGTGTGTTAAAATTGTGAATTTAACCTGAGATTTGGTGGGTGAATGTTAACCACACCTGTGCAAAAACATGAATTATAAAAAGTGCCTCCTGTTGACTTCTCTCAACCATTGTCTTCCTGTCACATTTAGATTTGTCCAGATCACAGTTGTTTCAAACACTGTTGGAAAGTGTGCTTCTTTGCCACGTAAGTAATTTTAATGTAATAGTTTGCCATATATGCATGAAGTAGGCCTATCTGTTGGCAGTTCATGCTCACAAGATTCACTTAGGTCACCTATTTTATTTATTTTTTTCATGTCTGCATTTTACAGTTCGCACACATCTATTTTTAGTCTCAAATACGAGTGAAACACCTGCACAACAAAAGCGCATAGTGTAATTTTTTTCCTCTCATTTTCGGGGCGACAGAGTACTTTAATCCCTGCAGATGGAATGCTCTTTAACAAATGATTTTCATTAGTTGAAGAACTTCTCTGCATTTACTTACCATAAAGTTGAAAAGACACAAGTCCTTAAACTTCTTTTTCCCGTGACGGCCAAACATGTATATTCTAATGCCAGCTCGTTTGACATGTATTCAGAATGTATTCAGTTCTGATATTATTGCTTTAGCCTACAAAATAAAAAATATGTATTACATTACAGTAAATTACACAAAGGCTACAACTTCAAACGTTTAGTTGACTTTTTGGCTGAATTTTTAAATCTTTGAAGCTTATTGTCTTGGCAGTTAATGTAAGCCTTTTTTTCTCCTTTTGGCTCTCATCCATAGGTTGCCATGGTGGCAGATATAGGGGGCACAAATGTAGATGATGCAACGAGGCGAATGATGAAATACATTCTGTCAAACGAGCTGGCATTGGACTATAACATGTTTGGCCGTCACGGGAAAAAGAAGTTTAAGGACTTGTGTCTTTTCAACTTTATGGTAAGTAAATGCAGAGAAGTTCTTCAACTAATGAAAATCATTTGTTAAAGAGCATTCCATCTGCAGGGATTAAAGTATGAGAGGAAAAAAATTACAATGTGCGCTTTTGTTGTGCAGGTGTTTCACTCGTATTTGAGACTAAAAATAGATGTGTGCGAACTGTAAAATACAGACATGAAAATCACTCCCCTTTCGGCGAAATTTGCCGTTTTGAAACCAAAATAGGTGACCTACGTGAATCGTGTAGCTTTGATGAGAAATGTTTAATGGGGGAGGGGGTGTATAAGTACTCGGGCCTGGTGCCCGATTTCTGGCGTATGACTATTTTAGAAAAATAAATAAATTAAAAAGTCCACATGGGATTTGTTTTGATGTGCTGGATTTAACCATACTGTCTATGGATTTAACCAATCATCGAACTTCCACCAACCAATGAAACAAGTTCTGCCAACCAATGAAACGAGTTCTAGCAAATCAGATGCAAAGTAGGGCGGGTCTTTGCCGAAATGTTAACGCGGCTAAAATAAATGGAGGCCAAGTTTATCATACTTGGAGCATGTAGATACCATTGAGGTAGATAGAGGCAGCTTTAGTTGAGAAAGTAGTTAAAACAAATGGTGCTGGGCATGAATAGAGGACAAGAAGAAAAGGGTGGAGACGGGAAGCCGTTTAGCACTTGGTGTCTCAAACTGAGGGAGCCGGGCGCTTCTGCAGCGCATGTTTTGGACGGCAGCAGCGGTAAGACAGGGCTTGTTAGCATGCTAGTCACTAGATGCTAGTCACTAAGCTTCGGTCCGTGCTCTCTGTCATACGAGCCCGTTACCGGCAGCGACCGCTACCGTTAAGACTGCGACTGTTCCTTTACTGACCGACCGTGATACAAACAATACGTGCGTGCACGTTCATAGCGGAGCACGATTTGTAAAAGCTATGTGAAGCCCAAACTGCCTTGACAAAGCTGTCTGTTTTGGAATCAGCATGGTAGGTATTTAAACATAACGGCCATGTCCCAGAGTCTAGACAGCTAGCTATATGAAAAGATAAACAATGCAACGTTTTTAATAAATGTAAATAAAGCAGCTATATATCAACATGGACAAAATCTTGAATGTACTAATTCGTTGGTTTGATGATGACCTGGCCAAAGTAGTAAAGTTTAGTTTTCCCTATGATTCATTGTAGGATTATATTATTGCAATATGTAAATCTACATTGACTCTTAATTTAACATATGGTTGGAAGAAGTAAAAATTGATCCAAAACGTTTTAGTCTTTAAACATTATGACTTTTATTATTGTTTTGCCAGTCATATTAACTTTAATGAGTGCATATTGAAATATTACACTGTTGTTTGGCAAAAAATGCATCTCAAAATGCATCAGATTGATGCTTTAAAATCTGGAATATTTAAAATTTTCTTCCGGGGGAGCATGCCCCCCCCAGAGGGGTAATATCCTTCTCACCTTTTTCACCCCTGACCCGTTTTCATGCCTGCATAAGACTTCCAACTTTCAGACAGGTTGCTCACATCACATTTACGTCGTGTCTCTCAGTTGGAGGCTGCTCAGCCAGCACCGGAAAAGTGCTTCTAATATCCTTCGCTGGTCTCCGTCCAGAGCAACGGGTTCTGTTGGTCTATTCTTATATATACTGTCTATGAGGTGAACCTGTCTCCACTTTTGCTACGCCCACCGGCCTGTTTTCAGAAAAGTGCAGGAATACGACGTGATGCGAGTTGCGACACAGTACATGTGAGTCTCACAAGAAACGTGACACAAAAAGAGATCTATGGAAGCATTCCTACTAAACCCCGAGATGACCGTTGACCACACTGCAGTGATTTCAGTCACAGAGTGGTGAAAGTAACGGTTTCTCAGATCCTTTTTAGGCTACTTAAGCAGGGTTCAAAATTAACTTTTTCTCCCACCAGCCAAATGGCTAGTGAATGTTCAAATTTGACGAGCCACTCATAGATTACCATTGTTTTTTTGACATATGAGTGAAGCAAATCTACCGGCCACTTACATATTTTACCAGCATTTTGCTAGTAGATGGTGCTAATTTTGAACCGTATTCTTAAGTAAAAGCAGAAAAATACTGCTGTCTGAAAATACTCAATTAAGTAAACGTCCTGAATTCAAAATGTTACAAGAGTAAAAATACATTAGTATAGCAGCAAAATGTACATAAGGTAACAATTTTTCCATATAATATGTATAACAACAAGTAAAATTACTCATTGGGCAGCAGTGTTATATTATTAAAGTATATTTTATTTTTTGCTTGTGTCACTAACAAACATGAGAGATTTGAATGTTCTTCATTAGTGTTGGGCCCTTTATATATACTTTGGGTAAGTTATTAACTACTGCATCATACCATTGTATCAAAAGTTTTTTAAATAATAATACACTATTTATATAGCACATTTCAAGTGCATAGAAAATCTTAAAAAAGAAAAGGAAAGAGCAGAGAATTTAAACAAAAGAATAGAATATTAAAATATATTTTATGTCAAATCTTCATCTGAAAAGTAACTAAAGCTGTCAAATAAATGTAGTGGAGTAGAAAGTACAACATTTCCGCCTGAGATTTAGTGGAGTGGAAAAATAAAGTAACATCACATAGGAATACTCAAGTAAAGTACAAGTATCTCATAATTGTTGTTAAGTAAAGTAAGTTTAAGTAAACTTAAATTTAACCTGTAGCCTAACCTGCACAGTCTATTGTGTGCTACTGAATCAACCGGAGGACAAAGCACAGAGATGCTACCTGCTGAGGGGCAGAATAGAAATGTTATTTTTTTAAGTTGGATAGACATTGGATAGACTATATCATAATGTTAGATTCCCTCTCAGCAGTTAGTAGATGGTTTATTTTTTATAAAAGTCTTAAGCTTAATAGATTGAAAACTTTACATAAAAGCAAACTGACAATAGAAAAGCTGTTCAAAATCACTCTTTTCCTTTAAAAATGCTCTTGGTCTAAAGCAGGGGTTCTCAACCTTTTGCAAGCTGGGCCCCCCCAAAGCTGATTCATTGCAGTTGGGCCCCCCCCCAATTTCTTGGCGAAATGTCTGATAAACGTAGCCTCAAATCATCCTCGATTTGTGCACGATTGCGGTATTTTGTTTTGAGTGCGGTCATTTCTGAGAATCCTGCCTCACACAAATATGCCGACGTGAAAGGGAGGAGAATCTTCAAGGTGACGTCACAGAGTTGAGAGTATTCCTGCATCAATGCTGCCCAGAATGACGAAAGAGGGCAGGAGGTCAGTGGCATAACTAGCCAACACCGGGCCCCTAAGCAGAATTATCAAGGCGGCCCCCCCTACTACAGCACGTGATGACGGCGCAATGTCCCCGAGTAGGCTACCATGAATAGGACAGGAAAGGATCATAGAGACACAGCATGTAAGAGATGGGATGACTGACAAAATCAGGAGTAGCCTACGCGCACCACAACAACAAAAAAACACTGGTGAATGTTGACCATAACACATGAAAAAACACACAAGGGCAGTCCATACAGGATTTCACTGCCATAAAGATGCAGAAGACAGTGAACATTGCAAAAAAAGTTGACTTTTTTTTATAGTTCTTTAAAAATAAAAAGGAAACTTGTTTTGGGGAGAATAATAATTAGTACTATTAATTAATTACTCTGGGCTGAGATTTCCTAGGAACCTTAAAAGGCTCTGGATGCTGCAAATGTTGGTATAATAGGAAAATGGCTGGTGGATTTAAGACAAAAAATAATAATTTATTGAATGAATCAAATATGAACATATCTGTCACCGTCAGTGGCTTGTTGATCACATTGTTAGTTAATGTCCTATCCTGGCCACACACACACACACACACACACGCATTCATACGGTTTGATAAAGTACTTATTGGACTTTAACTTATCATTGCACTTACAATAACGAGCATAGCTGTCCTCAATTTAGCTCATCTGCGTTTTTTCCTGCATCCACCGTGTGTGATTGTGTGTGTGTGTGTGTGTGTGTGTGTGTGTGTGTGTGTGTGTGCGTGTGCGTGCGCGCGTCAGTCGCGGGGGAAATGGAGCAGCAGCCCCGCCCGCTGCAGAGAGCACACAGTACTGAAACAGCAGCCGCTTCAGTGACTATATAATGAGAAATCGTTACAGCGTACATTGATGTTAAAATGTACACACGTTGGCAGTAGAGTCTGAAATGTTTTGCGCGGTCTTTCGCTGTACGTTTTGTTGGTAAATGTGAGATGTTCGAGTCACACACACGATCGTCTTCATAACAGAAACAAGGAAATTAATTTGACCCGTTCTCACTCCCGCTTGGTCAGTGGCTGTTCTCTCATTGCTGACAGGTGCTCAGACGCTGATTGAAATCGAGAGAAGTCGTGTGATAAAGTCTGCAAGGCTGGGGAACATGTCGCTGTCCCCTCCATGCTATAAGTCAAGTTTTTGTGTGAAGGCGTCCACTCTGTCTGCACGGAGCAACATCAGAGTTTCTATGAGGAGCGGTGTGTGTCTCCTCTCTGGTCCGACTGCAGGCTGGGACTGGTGTGCGAGGCTACTGAGAGACTGACCGCCTGGGAGGGCTTTTGGACGGGGGAGGGGCTCACGGCAGCACCCGCTGCTCGTTGAGCACAGTAACTGCAGAGTGATACGTGCTTTAGAGTCTCCAAACACAAAAGTCTCCAATAACACCAGTAAAAGTCGCTAGAGTAGTTTTTGACAAAAAAGTCGCCAGGAGGATGATTTGTTTGTGTGTTATAGTCCAACCACTTGCATTTCAACATGGGGGAAATTTTGTTTCTGAGTTCTTTTTTTTCTTTTTTCTCCCATCCTGTACCCTACTCGCGCCCCCCCGGGAGAGTGTCCGCGCCCCCCCAGGGGGGCGGGCCCCACCGATTGAGAACCACTGCCGTAGACTACCTTTAAGTCATTTAGGTTTCATTCAGACCAGCAGCATGTTTTAATGTCGTGATGACCGAAACTAAAGAAGGAAAAACAAAGACAATACACTCAACATGTCATATATTCTACTATATTTGATACATTTCACGGTTCATGACTTACAATCATTATCTCCGCTCCAAGTTTGAACTCATCTAAACAGCTGACTGGAGTTGTTTTACAGCAACCTTTCTCCCGTCCCTGCACTATTCTGGGCTCTATGAAAACAAATGCACTTCCTAGTTGAGCAACTTTTCCGACACACTCTCACGTTACATGCTGTAGATCTTTTTAAATGAACACAGCAGCTACCGCGAGGCCAAATGTTAGACCTTCAGCATGTACACCCCGATGCCCTACCTGATACTGCAGACAGGTAAGAGAGAGAGAGAGAGAGAGAGAGAGAGAGAGAGAGAGAGAGAGAGAGAGATTACTACTTTTGCAATGGGAATACAATTCAAAAATTGTAAACAACAAATCATGGCTCTTACATGCATTGATCAGAGGTCAGCTAAAGACGAAAAACATCTTTTAATTGAAATCTTTAACTTTTAACAACTAACCCCTGACAGACAACAACCAGCATCTGCAGCAGTGTAGCTTGAAGCTGAAGTTCTCAAACTGGGGTCCAGGGACTCCAAAGGGTCCTTAATGGGTGTCCAGAGGGTCTCCTACAAAATAAAAGCTCATCTCACTGCAACACATTAAACACTCTGCACTGTTTACATCTTTTTAATACTAAGTCACTAAAAATAAAGTACAGTAGATACAATTTGAAAGCAACTTTGGTCATTGCTCTATATTCATCCAGGTTTAGGACTTTGGACTGGCCTTTAGACTTTTAGACAACACACTCACTTCTCCACTGTTTATCTGCATGTCCAGTATGTTGCAAACACACACACACGTTCTCCAAAACCTGGAGGAATAAATATAGAGCAGCAGAGTGGTGTCTAGATTTTTCAGGTCGGGACTGCGGTCTTACCGGGGATTTCCACTGGATGCGTAACGGCTGAGGACCGGCTCCGCTGCGTGTCTGCTGCGTGCTCCGCCGTCCGTCAATACCCACCGGGTCCGGGTCGCGAATTCACGTAGAATAGAACCACCAAACCAACAACAGTTAGTTTCCATCCAGAGGACTAGAGGGGAAACAGTTCTGTGCTGTGTTTTCAAGGTGTAGTGCAGGGAAATATGATCCGCAGGGAGCACGGTGTATTTTATTTTGAAAATTAACCGGATATTTATTCTGTTTCTGTGCTCGACTTCCTGTCGAGCACAGAAACTTTTTTAGTCTCCTGCCGTGTGCTGAATTGCTGCGGAGCTCTCCGTCGTCCGTCAAAAACAGAAGCTCTGCGTATCTGCTGCGGAGGGCTGCGGACTGACGGAACTGGGACGGAGTCGGGACGCAGACGTGGAAATACACAGATTGACTTTAATGGAAACCTAATGACTCCGTCGACGTTCCGGAGACGTTCCGCATCCAGTGGAAATTGCCGGTAGGAAACTGACCCAAGAAAGTCAAATCACTTTTATTCCTTTTACGCAAGTTTCAGCTGAAAAAACCCACGGTCACACTGTAAAGAATAATCTCAATATTTACTTTTAATTCAAGATTTTCAATAGTAAAGTTTGAATACATTTAAATTGAAATTACATAAAGGTACTATATTATCGCTTAACAAAATAAACAGTGCAAGAAAAGAGTAAGGTGTACTGTACAGACTTTGTCTTGTCATATAAAAGTAAAGATACATTGGAGCTAATAATTTATTTTTTGGCATTTCTATGACAAATGACATGCAGCAAAGGGCCCTGTGGTGGACCAAACCAAAGTCACCGTGGTGATGACTCAGCCTAAAGTAGCAGCTCTACCTGGTGACCCCCCAGGGCACTTTATTCACTTTCTTACTGAGTTAATAAGAAGATCAATACCACATCTCAGCCTTAAAAAGGACATATTATTAATTTTAATGTTTTTTTTTCATCTACAATGTTATAATGTCAGAGTTTCATGTTAAACGTGGCCAAAACTTCAAATAACAAGAAACATAAAAAAATCCCTGTGAGCTAAAACATTCAGATTTCCAACCGGTTGTGTAGCATTTGGTTTAGAAGCCTCTATTGGTGATTTAAATAATCAAAGTCCTGCTATATACTCTGTTACAGTAGCTCAAGCTTCAACTAGTGAAACAAGTACAAACGCAAAATACAAGTATGAACCTGAAAATGCTATATAAGAGTTGGCCTTTAACCATTCTTTTAAATACAGAAGCAACCAATGGTTGTTTAAAGAAAGAATAATAATAAAAAAAAATAATAAAACAAAATATAAAATGGTAAACAATATTTAAAAAATAAATAAAGTGACCTTTTTTTGCACATCATCACAGCAATTTGGTCTGACTACAAAAATACAAGACTTATAAGAGCATCATCATGTTGACTTGGTCCTCTCTGCTCTACACACCTCTGGAACAGGAATACTGTACAAGTCTTACAAACAGTTACACAATCAACTATACTGCAAGACTAAATCAATGAGCCTATTAATTATGATATAACACAAGCATAAAATAACTGAAAACTAAATAAATGTTTCCAGCAACACAGACATTATCAATGCCTTTCTATCATTAATAGATGAAGTTCAGTTCCATCCATTCCATTCATTAATGGACGATGTTCATCTGACTCTGGAGTTGAAGCTGCAATAAAAAAGACAAAACAATATTAAAGAAATTAAATGAAACTTTCTTGATCATATTCAGGCTGCACAATCACAGTTTTACCGCTAATACATCATTTATTGTTGGTGTCTGATCTACACAGATCTGCCCCAAAATGCACTCTTTTCTGTTTGGAAATAAAGTTCATGTTAATGCACAAACATGAACCAGAATAGCAGGTGCACTTAGAGACGCCTACTGCTTTGTGTGTGTCGCTGTGTGATAAGAATGAAGTCCTACATCAAATCTATTCAATCATTTTAAGACTAGAATAAAATGATCTTGAGTACATTATAACATCCTGTCGTATGAATTTAAGCAGTCCCATCTTTTCACTCTGGGCTTCACACATATGGCTGTAAAACTAGAGGCCAGAGTTCAAACTAACATTAAAAACTATGCATAAAAGTTAACTTTTGGGCTGGTTACTTTTGAAAACAAAAAACAGCAACATCAGGCAGTGTGTACACTCAGATTTAATCTACTACAGACTGCTGATATTTCATTAAGAAATGTGAAACTGACACCATCGATGAGTTCAAAGTTTTCATCATGTTTGTTGAGATGCAGCAGCTAGATAACAAGGTGGAGACCAGGCTCCAGTCCTTAAATGAGAGGACTTCTTTAACTGGTTCATCAAAGTACTCACCAACATCAAGCTTAATGTAGAATATTTGAGGTTTCTGAATGAATGGAAAACTACATTTGTATTCTCCACTGTCAGCCCTCTTCGTATTTCTGATGGTTATGGAGGCGTTGCCTTGTTCCAGTTCATCTGGAAAATATGAGACTCGACCTTTGAACTGCTCACTCTGACCTGGACACTCGTCACTGTAAACATCACCATTATCATACAGGAACACATTCCAAACATCATCAGTTTTCTGGGAAACTTTCTTCCAGAGAAACTGTGTTAACTGAATGTTCTCCTTGGTGCTGAGGGAACAGGGTAAAGTAACATCACTGCCTTCTCTCACTGTGATGACTTTTGGCTCTGGAAGATAAAAACATGTATTAATCAGTATGTTTACATGCAGAGTCATCAGTTAGTAATTATTAAGGCAGAAAAATAATTTAAGCAGAATTATTCCACAAAGGCCGTTTTACAAGCAGTTTAGTTTGTAGTCTAATTTCTCCTCTAACATAATTATATCTGCATATTTTTTTAAACATAACCAAAATATTTGAACTATTGTACTGCATTATATAATTTACATACCCTTCATTACATATATTCAATCATTTTAAGACTACAATAAAATGATCTTGAGTACATTATAACATCCTGTCGTATGAATTGAAGCAGTCCCATCTTTTCACTCTCAGCCTCTATAGCTGTAAAACTAGAGGCCAGAGTTCAAACTAACATTAAAAACTATGCATAAAAGTAAAGTTAACTTCTTGGCTCGTTACTTTCAAAAACAAAATCAAAATGCAGATGCATCTCTCAGCAACATCAGGCAGTGTGCACACTCAGATTTAATCTACTACAGACTGCTGATATTTCATTAAGAAATGTGAAACTGACACCATCGATGAGTTCAAAGTTTTCATCATGTTTGTTGAGATGCAGCAGCTAGATAACAAGGTGGAGACCAGGCTCCAGTCCTTAAATGAGAGGACTTCTTTAACTGGTTCATCAAAGTACTCACCAACATCAAGCTTAATGTAGAATATTTGAGGTTTCTGAATTGATGGAAAACTACATCTGTATTCTCCACTGTCAGCCCTCGTGGTATTTCTGATGATTATGGAGGCGTTGCCTTGTTCCAGTTCATCTGGAAAATATGAGACTCGACCTTTGAACTGCTCACTCTGACCTGGACGCTCGTCACTGTAAAGATCACCATTATCATACAGGAACACCTTCTGACCCTCATCAGCTTTCTGGGAAACTTTCTTCCAGAGAAACTGTGTTAACTGAATGTTCTCCTTGGTCCAGAGGGAACAGGGTAAAGTAACATCACTGCCTTCTCTCACTGTGATGACTTTTGGCCCTGGAAGATAAAAACATGTATTAATCAGTATGTTTACATGCAGAGTCATCAGTCAGTAATTATTAAGGCAGAAAAATAATTTAAGCAGAATTATTCCACAAAGGCCGTTTTACAAGCAGTTTAGTTTGTAGTCTAATTTCTCCTCTAACATAATTGTATCTGCATAATTTTTTAAACATAACCAAAATATTTGAACTATTGTACTGCATTATATAATTTACATACCCTTAATTACATATATTCAATAATTTTAAGACTAGAATAAAATGATCTTGAGTACATTATAATATCCTGTCATATGAATTGAAGCAGTCCCATCTTTTCACTCTCGGCTTCACACATATGGCTGTAAAACTAGAGGCCAGAGTTCAAACTAACATTAAAAACTATGCATAAAAGTAAAGTTAACTTCTTGGCTCGTTACTTTCAAAAACAAAATCAAAATGCAGATGCATCTCTCAGTAACATCAGGCAGTGTTAACACTCAGATTTAATCTACTACAGACTGCTGATATTTCATTAAGAAATGTGAAACTGACACCATCGATGAGTTCAAAGTTTTCATCATGTTTGTTGAGATGCAGCAGCTAGATAACAAGGTGGAGACCAGGCTCCAGTCCTTAAATGAGAGGACTTCTTTAACTGGTTCATCAAAGTACTCACCAACATGAAGCTTAATGTAGAATTTTTGAGGTTTCTCAATTAATGGAAACATACATCTGTATTCTCCACTGTCAGCCCTCGTGGTATTTCTGATGGTTATGGAGGCGTTGCCTTGTTCCAGTTCATCTGGAAAATGTGAGACTCGACCTTTGAACTTCCAACTTGGATGCTCATCACTGTAAAGATCATCTTTATCATACAGGAACACCATCTGATCATCATCAGTTTTACGCCAGACAAACCGTGTTGACCGAATGTCCTCCTTGGTGATGAGTGAACAGGGTAAAGTAACATCACTGCCTTCTTCCACTATGGTGACTTTTGGCCCTGGAAGATAAAAATATGTATTAATCAATATGTTTACATGCAGAGTCATCAATTAGTAATTATTAAGGCAGAGACAAAATTGTAAGCATAAGTATTCCACAAAGGCAGTTTTACCAGCAGTCTTATTTCTCCTGTAACATATTAATTTCTGCATTTTGTTAATAGATGACCAACATATTTAAGTTGTTAAATAACAGGACATCTTTAACTGTAATGAAAGTACTCACCAACAACAAGCTTAATGTGGAATTTTTTATGTTTCTGAATTAATGGAAAACTACATCTGTAGACTCCACTGTCAGGCATCGTCGTATTTCTGATGATTATGGAGGCGTTGCCTTGTTTCAGTTCATCTTCAACATGTGAGACTCGACCTTTGAACTGCTCACTCTGACCTGGCTGCTCGCCTTTATCGTACAGGAACACCTCCATCTGACTTTCATCATTCGGAGACATTTTCTTCCAGTTAAACTGTGTTGACCGAATGTCCTTGGGCCGGAAGGAACAAGGTAAAGTAACATCACTGCCTTCTTCCACTTTGATGACTTCTGGCCCTGAAAGATAAAAAAAAATGTAATAACACTTTTTTGTACATACCCTTCAGTAAATATATTCATTCATTTTAAGAAGAATAAAATGATCTTGAGTACATTATAACATCCTGTCGTATGAATTTAAGCAGTCCCATCTTTTCACTCTCGGCTTCACACGTATAGCTGTAAAACTAGAGGCCAGAGTTCAAACAAACATTTATAACTATGCATAAGAAACAAAAACAAAATGCAGATGCATCTCTCAGCAACATCAGACAGTGTGCACACTCAGATTTAATCTACTACAGACTGCTGATATTTCATTAAGAAATGTGAAACTGACACCATCGATGAGTTCAAAGTTTTCATCATGTTTGTTCAGATGCAGCATCTAGATAACAAGGTGGAGACCAGGCTCCAGTCCTTAAATGAGAGGACTTCTTTAACTGTTAGTAAAAGTACTCACCAACAACAACAAGCTTAATGTTGAACATTTGATGTTTCTGAATTAATGGAAAACGACATCTGTACTGTCCACTGTCAGCCCTCGTGGTATTTCTGATGGTTATGGAGGCGTTGCCTTGTTTCAGTTTATCTGGAAAATGTGAGACTCGACCTTTGAACTGCTCACTCTGATCTGGAAGCTCGTCACTGTAAAGATCACCTTTATCATACTGGAACACCTTCTGACCATCATCAGTTTTCTGCCAGATAAACCACATTGACCGAAGGTCCTCCTTGGGCCAGAGGGAACAGGGTAAAGTAACATCACTGCCTTCTTTCACTGTGATGACTGTTAGCCGTGGAAAATAAACACATGTATTAATCAATATGTTTACATGCAGAGTCAGTTAGTAATTATTAAGGCAGAAAAAAAAATATGAGCAGATTTAAATTCCACAAAGGCAGTTTTACCAGCAGTTTAGTTTTTTCTTCACTTTAATTATTTCGGCATATTTTTTTATGCACGACAAACATATTTTAACCGTTCAAGCTTGTAGTGTATTACATTATTTACACACCCTACATCAAATATAATGAATAATTTTAAGAATAATCAATTAAGAATAAAATCCACTACATTATAACATCCTATAACAGTTTTATTAAAGTGGCCATATTTTGCTCATTTTCAGGTTCATAACTGTATTTTAAGGTTGTACCAGAATAGGTTTACATGGTTTAATTTTCAAAAAACACCATATTTTTGTTGTACTGCACAGCTCTCTCTCACTGCTGCAGCTCCTCTTTTCACATGGTCTCTGTTTTAGCTACAGAGTGAGACCTCTTTTCATCTTCTTCTTCTGTACTCTCTTTGATTGCACTCGCACATGCTCAGTAGCTCAGATGTAGATCATGTCAGCTAGCTGGCTCCATAGACAGTAAAAGAAAACCTGTTTCTCCAACTTTGGTCAGTTACAAGGCAGGATTAGCTGGGAGACTTCTTCTAAACGAGGGCACACATGTAAGTAGTTCTTTTGTAGCTTATGGTGAACTTGTGTGTGTTGTAGCAGTGCTTTGCTATTGAGAACAAGGTAGCATGCTAGCGTTAGCCGCTTGTGGTTAGCCAGCTCGTTTCGGCTTGTGACGTCACAATCCGTGCAGATTTTGACCAGCTCACCCGGAGACTGAAGGCAGGACACATTCAGAAACCGTATCTCACTCAAAACAGCATGGATGGATTTTTTTTCAAAGTTTGTATGTGTGTGGAAGCACCAGAGACACAAAATAACACCCCAAATCATAGAAAAAGGGATTTTTTCATTATATGTGCACTTTAAAGAAAATCTGACTCGATCCTACTCTGGTGTCAATACCAACACAATGATTAATGACTGAAGATAAAACAACTGCAAGACTCTAAACATGGGATTCATATAAATAATCTGTTGTGTTGTCTGCTCATCATGAATATGTTTATACAATTCATTATTTGAACTTACCTTTATTACGATTTAATGTGATGTAACCCTTGTATACAAGCACAGCTAGAACACCAGCAACAAGAAGAAGAAGAAGAAGAAATAAACCAACAATTAATCCAATCCAAGACTCTGAAACAGAAGACAAAAAGTTAAAGACCCAGAATGTAACACAGATCATATACAGCAGATTGGACATCACAGTCTACACAAAGAGAACAACTGAAGGTTGGAATGTTCCTGAAACCTGAAATCTAAAAATCTGCAGCTAAAAACAGCGGTGGGATGAATGCATAGGCGTAATTTACCAGAACGTAGAAAATGAAGTGTGTGATATGCTCAAAATGTATTTTATTATTTTCATTACTATTTTTCAAACACTAAACGTGGTACCCGCACAAGACCAATGGACCACAACCCGAGGGGGTGAGGACCGCAGACAAATATACGCCCCCTCCGCGTTAGAAGCCTGGGTGATAGCCTCGCTCCTTGGGAGTGTTCCCTATAGCAGTGGTTCCCAACCTGGGGTCCGGGCACCCCCAGGGGGGGCGGCAAAGATCACAGGGGGGGCGCGAGTCTTTATCTGGTTTGAGGTTGAAGTAAAAAAAAATGTTTTGCACATGTTAAACAAATTATAATACCCTAGAATATCTAATGTATACAAAAGTCTGTATGAAAACTATATATTTTGTTGTATCCTCAATTTTCCTGCCCCACGGCATCACTATTTTATGAATGAAACATGCCTGAGAAACAGTGCTGATAACTCCTCTGTATCAAAAAAGAAAGAGAGGCTCTATCTCGAGAGTTACCTCAACTTCGGTTTTGGGTGGGGGGCGGGCTCAGCTTTTCTTAGACATGAGTAGGGGGGGCGCCAAGGAAAAAAGGTTGGGAACCACTGCCCTATAGTGTACAAACAGGTGCTGTGTCTGCTTTATGTCCGCCGTACATAAAACATACTGTGATAACGCACGCACCGGACACAGTGAAAAGCTTCGTCCGCGTCATTGTCATGAGGCGGGGGGAAAAAAACCCTTGAGGGAAAACAACCTCGTCTGAAAGGAATTTGTTAGAATTGTCAGTGTGAATGAGGGGTTTGGCTGTAAGGTGGCTGCGCTCCCGTCCCCTCTAATGGAGAGGCAGAACGGCGAGACTGACAGCACACATAAGTCGCTCACTCTCTTGGCTGACGTCAGGGCAAGGAGAAGGTTTTAGTGACAGCAACCTGAGAGAGGCTTGTGTCAGAGGCTCGAAAGGAGACTTCCCCAGGGCTGGGTCCCATTGGGGTGTGAGAGAGCGGGTTTCTGTCGCCTGACCCCCTTCAAAAAGCGCTTCACCAGGGCGTGCACAAAAAGCGTCCTCTCTCCATAGCCTTCATGGCAGGATGAGATGGCTGCCCCATAGGCTTTGACTGTAGACGGAGCCAAATCATTATCACCTTGCCCAGGGGAACCAAGGGTTGACAGGGTCCGGGGGTTTCCCCAATATGCCAGATCTGACTGAAGAGAAGGAGGGATGGTCAGCATTCGCCACTTGTGGCCCAGGGGAACAACCACATAACCCACGGGCATCAAGCCCAGAAGACGCATCACAGACAGCGCTGACACCGTCGCGTGTGGTGTGGTGCACGACAGCAGAGAGATCAGTGCGTCTCGCCTGGCTGACAGCCTGGCTCTCCTGACAATCAAGTTCATGTCCACGCCCAGGTAAACTATCGATTGTCCGGGGACCAGTGAGCTTTTCTGCCAGTTTATGGCGAAGCCCAGTGTTTGCAGGTGCCGCAGAACTTCCTTTTCCCGAGAGGGAGCCAGAATGAGCAAATCGTCCAAATAAAAGAGGCCTTTTCTCCACAACGGCTGAAGTGCCGTCTCCGTGCATAGGTTCTACTCCAGGGGAGGGACTGAAGGGAAGCCCGCTTCTGTGTCGCCTTGAACCCGAGTGAATGGGGTGTAGCGAGAGATGGGAGCCTTCAGTTTCCTGGGCTGGGTGAGAGCCTCCTCCACAAACAAAGGAGGGTGGCTCCTGAGCGTAAACATCCCCACTCATCCCCGCTGGAAGCTCAGCCGGGAGCGCTATGCCTCTCTGGTCTGCCGCCTTTTTGATGATCTCTGGCAGATCCAAGAAGAGAGCCTTAGCGGTGGAGGGTGGAGGCAGAGGGCAAGGCCACTGAAACGGTGCCCCTGGCCGTTCCGGCGAAGGGGGGGGCCGCAATGGGAGGGGCACAGCTAGTGACGGAAGCGTTATCCGAGGGAATCAAGCCATCGGATTCTTCCTCGTCGAAAAATCCTTCCAGGGTGTTGACAGATTCCCGTCTGTCTGCCCAGCTGCCATCCCCTTCCCCGCTAGCCTGAACCAGAAAAGCTTCCTCAGTACTGTCAGCTGTAATTTGAACTGTCCCAGCATTCAGACTCAGCACCATGGGGGCCAGAGCCTTCAGCTGCTCTGCCCCACGTCTTCCTCCTCACATTCATCAACTGGACTCTCTTCATCAATTCAAATCACAACTTAAAACGCATAACCTAGATAACTTCCACCATGTCCACTTTAATTTTATTGATTTAAATGTTTATAATTGCCACCTTAATTTTACTATATTTCTTGTACATTAAATAAGGTTTTTATTTATGTTTATTAAAGGTCCAATGTGTAGGAATTTCTCCCATCTAGCGTTGAGATCATATATCGCAATCAACTCTCTCTCGCCACGCAGTTCAAAGTACATATTACAGCTACGGTAGCCTTCATGCTTCAAAAAGCGAAGGTGTACAAAAGGCCATGTCTTTCTCTATCACTCTGCTGTCAATCAGCCGTGGTTGTTGGAGGGCATGTCGGAGAGTGGCGTAGGCACGCGCTTCACATCATGAACAGACACGCCAGCATGAAAGGAGAGAGAAAGAAAAGGAGACTGCGGAGGATAATTAACTAGTTGGGATTTGGTGTGCAGCTCCAATGTTCACTCTTGTTTTCTGATGACGCCGATCTCTTGCTCTTTTCAATATCCGTTTTCTTATTCTGGGCGAAGAAGAAGACTCCTGAAATTTGGATTTTGAATATGTGTGGTCCTCCATGTTTCCTTCTTCAAACTTTCCGCGGCCAGGAAGCTACGATACCCATTAGCAGCAGCTGTGAGTCGAAAATGCGAAAGGTGGAGCAGTATGTCCTGTATGTACTGCAGCAAACAATGTATAAGTTATTCAAGTGGTGAATATGTGGTGGTATAGACTGGTGCAGGTACCTCAGGCTACATCTACACTACTACCTTTTGGTTTAAAAACAAATATCTTTTTGCTACATTTACGCCTCACGTTTACATTCCTCGTTTTCGAGCCCCTAAAATGGAGACATTCTGCTGTCCCCGTTTTGTTTGAAAACTCCGGGGTTGCTTTGTAGTCTGGGCGGGCACAAACGGAGACCTTTGGAAAAAAACGACGTCAGTCAGTCTTTTCGTTGTCAGACGTGTTAAAATGATAAGAGATTAGTTCTGCTACTGGAACTGAAACTCACACACATTTCCACCTATAAAAAAACACATTAACACAATTTAACACAATTTAAATATTAAAATATCACAAGGAAGAATCTCACCACTGATATACACAGAGGTCTCAGCATAAATCTGATGTTGGATTTCCTCCTGTGTGGCTACACAGCGATAGGTGCCGGTCTTGGTCACAGTAGTTTGGAGGGTGATGTAGAAGCTGCCTTCTCTTTCTAAGTCCTGTGTTACTTCAGCATGAAGGATGTTTCCATCACTGTCCTGCAGCTCTACTTTAGGTTTGGGATTGCCATGAACTTCACACTGCAGCAGTGCCGAGTCTGCTGTTGCATCAAGTATTGTAACAAATGGTTTTAAAGCTGCACCTGTGAACATGAAACAGATAAACAGATTATATAAGGCAATCACAGTATTCAAATGTAAGACTGGGATGTGTTTTTCATCCCTTCCCTGCTTTAACATGTTTATAACAGTGTGAGAGAAAAGCACAGGGAGAAACAGAAAAGAACAATTTAAGCCTTAAAGTGATGGTTCGGAGTAATTTCACCCTAGGGTCCTTTGCACCATGACCTTGAGCCAAACACCCCCCCAGAAGCTTTTTTCACCTCATTACTATTTCATTACTAAATTCACTTATGATACTTTTTTATGCGAGAAATCAACTATGTAGAAATCAAATATGGGCCGTTTTACAAAATTTGATGGTTAATTACAAATTTGGTATGACTGTCGGACTTGAGAAGCTACAGAATCTGCCGTGACAGCCGGCGGCTGCCTGCCGGGTTTGCTGCCTTCACGGTCGGCCTCTCCACCTTCACAGACCTGCTGTGAGCTGGAGCTCTGTCAGGATCTCAGACACGAGCTTAGCTGCAAGCTGCGCTGTGTACTTTACAAAGAAGAACGTTTTTCAAGGATATTGAAAATGAAACACGGTCGTAAATAGAGTGTTCCAGGCTGTACAACGGAATACTGGCCCAGAGAAAGGTGTTTAGAACGAGTAGATATCAGACAATGGAGCAGGACTTGTGGATCTAAGGCAGCGGTGCAGAGGACGTGTCTGCAGGGCTTCACTCTCCACTGAATGTCCCCGCGCTGACTAGCTACAGGGTGGGTTGTGATTCCTTGGTGGAGTTTTTTTATGTCCTAACGGTAACGATATAACAACACTAGTTGTAAAGAAAGTATCAAAACTTTGCATTGGTGCGCGTCACACTGGAGGATGAAACTGTAACGAAACTGTCTATCTGGTGCTTTGTACAGTAATATTTGTTGATGAGTTTATTTGTTGGAGCAGAAATGAAGTTTGATATTTTCTCTCGGCTGTTTTAGCCGCGCTGCAGCCGCTGCTCGCACTGCTTGCGCCCGGGCATGTCTGGGCATGTCTGTACTTTTGGAAGTCTATACTTTAACAGACAGTGTGTCTGTGTGTGTAAATGTGTGTGTGTGTGTGTGTGTGTGTGTGTGTGTGTGTGTGTGTGTGTGTGTGCGTGTGTGGGGGGGGCAGCTCTGTGTCTCTCTGTGCAACCAATCAGCGTGCAGCTCATCTAAATATTCATATATACCTATGTATACCTTATATGGTAGAAAACCTCTCGTTCATTGTAAAGCCAATTCACAGGGTTGCATTAGGGAGCATAGAACAGCACCCAGGCCATTTTCAGCCCAACCAATGTTACATACCCTATTAAGAGACCTTCAGGAACAGTGTGAAATACCCTATCAGGGCTCGACATTAAGGCTTGTCCGCTTGTCCGGGACAAGAGGATTTTTTGTAGGACAAGTGGAAGAGAAATTTACTTGCCCTACTGGACAAGTTAAAACTCAAACAAAATACCATGTTACTTCACGTTAATGTGCCACTCATTTTGTCTGTTACAGAATTGAAACAAATACATATGTTAACCCACAATCCCGGGCAGCGGGTCGGCGGGCCGCTAACGTTAGACCCAGCCCGCTGTTCAGCTCATTCTCTGTAAGCGAAGCACCATGAAAGCACGGCGAGCTAGCCGGTGTTAGTTGGCTAACATGAGCTTGCTAACTCCACCTTAACGTTACCTCCTCGCCACATCGTTCACAGAAAACAAGCTGAAAACAGAAGTCACTCGTGGCGATAGCAATGTGCTTTGTGTGGATGAAGCATTATACATTATGTGCCACTCATTCCGTTTGTTACAGATTTGACTTTACCGATTTGAAACAAATACATTAACTAACGTTAGACCCAGCAGCAGCGGGTGAGCGGACCGCTGACGTTAGACCCAGCCCACTGTTCAGCTCCTTCTCTGTAAGCAATACAGCATGAAAGCACCGCGAAACCAGCAAGCCAGGCAGCCGGTGTTAGTTAGCTAACGTTAGCATTCTAACTCTGCTTTAACGTTACACCGTCCCCACATTGTTCACAGAAGACGAGCCGAATAAAGCTGTCACTCGTGGCGATAGAAGTGTGCTTTGTGCGGATGAAGCATGAAGTTAATTTGACTCTTGACGCCTCGCTGCTCCGCTACTCGCTGTAAAACCTCAGCTCTGCGACTTGCAGGATTAAATATCAGGTAATAATCAACTGTAAAATAGCTACACCTTTTAAAGGATCCCTTGGTAACTTTCTGCCGGGTAGCAAGTGAAATTGTAGAAAGAAAAAAAAACACGTTATGTCTACAAAATTATTTTAGATATAGTATAAGTTCAAGTCAATATTCAATATATTCAATATTGAATTAGTATCTCAATATATTGATTCAGTATCTCAGAATATAAACAAAGAATATCAAAGTAATGACAAACTATAAAATAATGACTTAATCTCAATATATTGGCTTAGTATTGTAATATATTGACTTAGTAACTCAACATTGTTTCAGTATCTCAATATATTGACTTAGTAACTCAGAATATTGACTAAGAATCTCAAAGCAATATGAGAACATTTAAAATATTGACTTACAATCTCAATATATTCACTCAATATCTCAATATATTGACATAGTAACTTAGAATATTGACTAGGAATCACCAGCGTGCAAAGTATAACTTTGTATTATGAGTCTGGAGATCCTTTTTTTCTTGTTGAAGGGGAAATCTATTCTTGGGACATGTTTGTTTCTACTGTTTAAACTGAATTTTATTAATGTTGATAGAGTTTGGATGCTTTCAACGGTTTGTTCAAATTCTGCATTAGCAAAACACAAAAAAATGTATAAAATGATAAATCTTTACCCGGACAAGTGACTTTTGTGCATGGACAAGTGAAATGTAAATGTACTTGTCCTTGCCTATAATCATTATATCACCCCTTTAAATTGTTCACTTTCTTGTGTGTAAAAAACATTTCCCCGGTAAAAGACAAGCGTTGTTGGTACTACAGAAGGCATGTTGGGTGGGTGAAATTAGAAAGCTAATGTAAGCCAAGGAGCAGCAGCCAAGTAGGGTTCGGTTTGGTGGAAAAAAATTCTAAGGTTTGGCAGAAACCGATCCCCGTCAAAAAGACCAATATTCAGCTGAATCCAAACGTGAACACTGGATTCGGTGCTTCCCTACTTTTAAGTCATGTCCAACACATAGAAGAATGATCTCAGCTTCATGGGTTTTCATGCTGAATGACTTATTTACAAGAAACGTCTGAGCACATCTCTGGTAAGCAGATGATCTAAAGTGATGCTTTAGCATCATTCTTTGTAGAGAAACTTAGTTTTACAGATCTGTCAATTAAATTAACTAATCAATTAGTCAACAAAATCATGAGTGTTAGATAGCGAGCGACATCATTAAGACCATAGTCTGGATCAACAGAAGTACATTTCCAGGATGAAACCTGACATCTGGCACCTGGCTCACACGCCAGATGTCAGGCTTTGGCTGTCGCCTTCCGCCCTCTGTGTGTTGCCGCTCTTTCAGGGATTGAAGAATATGTTTACGGCATTTCCTCTCTAACTGGGACGTTTTAGGACCGATTGGTGGGGTTGCTGTGGATGAAGTACACACGGAGATACACTGGTAAGACCTAATGAGGTTTAACCATGTATCAGCTAATTTAAATAGCTCACGTTACTGTATTGTGTCACCAGTTAACTTAATTTAATATGCTATGTGGCGTTTTCTTTCGTGGGGTGCAAATGTTCCACCAAAACAAGTTCCTTTCAGAAATTATTTTGCAGAGCCACATCTGATCTGTCTGACACCATCTAAAAGGCAAATCAAAACGTATGTTAGAGTGCTTGTGTGATATTATCACACTAAATCTGATTCATACGTAGACCTGACTGGTTTTGGGTTAGGGTTAGGTCGAAGTGTGCTTGAAACAAATTAGGTCGTATATAGACTGTTGAAAGTACTCACCAACAACAACAATAAGCTCAATGTTGAATATTTGAGGTGGCTGAAGACGAGGAAAATAACAGGTGTAGTCTCCACTGTCAGTCACCTTTGTATTTCTGATGATTATGGAGGCGTTGCCGTGATTCAGTTCATCTTGAAAATGAAAGACTCGACCTTTGAACTCTTCACTCTGACCTGGACGACCGTTGTTGTAATGAATGCCTGCGTCATACATGAACACCTCCTTCATACCATCATCTTTCTGAGCAACTTTCCTCCAGTCAAAGAGTTTAAACTCAATGTTCTCCTTGGTGCTGAGAGAACAGGGTAACATTGCATCAGCCCCTTCTTCCACTTTGATGACTGCTGGCTCTGAAAGATAAAATGATGATTTATCACTATGTTTACACATGTCACCAGCATTATTCCACAAGTTTTGAAAAGAGTTTAGTTAGTAATTTATCCTCCTCCACAATTATTTTTAATACATGTACTTAATTTATAGAACTATATATTTAAAATTGGATTTTATTACGTATTTTGCACGATTAAATGATCAGCCGATTAATCATTAGTTGAGTGACAGAACTATTTTGATCGTCTCAGTCATTTTAGTAAAAACATGTCATGTTTCTAGCTTCTTGAGTACTTTAACTTTTACTTTAATTACCTTTTATTTTACTTTTACTCAAGTAACATTTTCAAAGTAGGACCTGTAACAGAGGATTTTCACAGTGTGGTATTAGTACTTTTACTAAAGGATCTGAACACTGGTATGTTGTATGGATCAACTGATTCTGACTTTATGTGTGCGACACCCTCCTGATGTAAAACATTTCTTCATTTAGAGTTATAAAGAGTTTTTGAGGAAGTGGAATCACGGGAAAAAAAGATACAAATCTTCTGCAATAACAGATTTTACCCTGTCATAGTTGAATAACGACAGTTCGCTGGTTAAATAGGACATACATAGAAGCTCAAAATCCCATTGACACCCCTCTCATATTTTGAAACTGCCGCTAAAAACAGGCGAATCTCAACAAAGCTAGAAGTTGACGTAAGCATCCCAGGACCTGTACCTTTGTCATGCCCATGGATGTATTAAAGGTCCCATGGAATGAAAATTTCACTTTATGAGTTTTTCTTAACATTAATATGAGTTCCCCCAGCCTGCCTATGGTCACCCAGTGGCTAGAAATGGTGATAGGTGTAAACCGAACCCTGGGTATCCTCCTCTGACTTTGAGAAAATGAAAGCTCAGATGAGCTGTTCTGGAAGGTTACCTCCCCTTTCCCTGCTTTGGCCGCCCAGATAATTTGGCCAACCCATGAGAGGGAGACATCATGGCTTTCAAATGAGAAAAGTGGCAGTTGGTCAAGGCCACACCCCCACTCTCCACCTTGCCCCTCCCTCTCTCCTCCTCAATAGCTAAAGACACAGAAATGGCACATCCTAAGGAAAGCTCATTGTGGGACTGGCTCTAGTGACTAATTCTGCACCAAGGCTGAATTTCGGGAAAGAGACTTCAGATACAGTATTAGGGGACCACTAAGGTCTATATAAAAGAGACTTCAGATACAGTATTAGAGGACCACTAAGGTCTATATAAAAGCATCCAAAGAGCACCATGTCATCGGACCTTTAAGAGAACAGTCACGCCCCAACATTTACATAGGCTACACAACTGACCTGAGATCAGGTAGTCTTCTGAATCTAGGTCGCGCAGATCTCTGCTATTCCGACTGTGTGTCGGAGTTCAGCGGCCGGTGCTGCCTGGGTTGCTACATAGGCGCCATGCCTGTCCTCAGTCACAGACCCCGGCCTGCTGTGAGCTTGATTGAGCTCCGTCACGGCCGGCATCCCACGGTGCTCAATACCCGCGCAAACTCACCTTTTCTGGGTGACTTGACTACCAAACGCTGCTGCCCTGACAGAGCTCCAGGGCCTGCAGCTCACTGTTCTCACTCCCCTCTTCCTGCTAAATGGCTGGTGTGTGTGACTGAGAGCGGGGTCAGCAAGTTTGTTACGCTCGCAATCTCTTACCGCAGGTTCCAATTAATCTTATAATGGATATGTGTGTTGAGTTATGTAAACAAACGATTGACTATAGTTATGCCGAAAGTGTAGCTAGCTAGCCACAATCGTTTCCCATTGTATTGAATGGGACACATAGCTAGCTAGCTGCTCCTCCTAACAAGACCCCTCACGTTCATAAAAATTCAAATCAGACTGTTAGCTTTTTGTAAGACCTTGGGGTAGCTGTGATATAAGTGCCTTTACGAAATTCAAACTGTAAATATATTATAGTTATGCCGGCAGCCGGCCGCAGAGTCCCGGTAGTGCAGTACCAATGTTACATACCCCATTAGGAGACCTTAAGTAACAGTGTGAAATACCCTATATAATCATTCTATCACCCCTTTAAACGTACAATATGTAACTTTCTGCCGCTAGGGGTCTCTCAACCAAAACAATGGACGGTAAAACTGGACTTTTGATGACGTTGTGAAGTTGCGTGGAATTATGGGAGTTTTTAGTGTTAAACACTTTCGCTGCCGGTTAGAATGCATCAGTTCACGGACGAGTTTACCCATTCAAGTTTATTCATGTTACGTTTATTCATGTTATTCTAATAAAATAGCTGCAGTTTCCCCAACATAATTAAATTTTTCTTGATTAGATTTTTATTTGTAGCTGACCAGTTAGCTAGTGAGCCAGCAAGCTAACAGTAGCCAGCAGCTAAAACACAAAATATTTCACATATCAATGTCACCTTTTGGATGGTTTCAACACTGGGGAGGACGGGGTTTGTTGTAACGCTAGCAAGCAAGAGACGGGTGTGGGTGGGGATTGTCGGGGAAATCTCCGCGATAGCGAGCCAGGACGTTCGATGCCTGTTGTGCAGCAGCAGAACATCTCCCAGCTGCCTGGAATTATCTCCCCTTCACTTTTCAGTAATCTTAACCTTTCGTTTTGGGGCTTAACCCACCTTTTGTCGGGTTAATTTAGCTAAACCCAAAAACTAACGGCATGCCAAAACGAACTTTAAAATGCACCGAGGTCATCTGTGAGGAACAATCAGATCAATAACCTGTGCAGTGAAGGGTTAGGTGAAAATAACTTATTTCTCCCTCCACCTGCCTCTCAAAAGTTGAGCCCTAAACTTCTAAAGCCTGGTTCACACTACAGGAGTTTTAAAATCCTAACAGATTTTGAAATCTGGTTGCAGCACACACTTGAGGAGAATCTTTGCAGATTTTCTTCCCACAAATCTTAAACATGCTCACACTACAAGATTTGAAAATAGTGGGGCATCACACACTACAAGATATTCTTAAGATTATCTTGCCAGATTCAACACATCACGTGACGCGATCTCACGGGGAAGCGCATGTAAACAAAATGGATACTGTGTCACGGCAACTTGCTGTAGTAATACTTATCCTTTGTACCAATAAAAAACAAAAGAAAATAAAACGAGCGTTGAAGATAATATTATTCAAACAAACTACCGTATTTTCTGGACTATAAGTCGCATTTTCCTACTTTGGCTGGTACTGCTACTTATAATCAGGTGCGACTTATTATCAAAATATATATAATTTAATATGTTTTTAAATGTTAATTCATACTGAAAACATTACCGTCTACAGCCGCGAGAGGGCGCTCTAGGCTTGTACAACAATATGCTCCTCCTAAAGACAACTGAGAAAGTAAAGAGATAAACTGCAGGTAATAAAATATGCAGCCGAAAACGGTAATCGAGCAGCAGAAAGAAAGTTTGAAATGAGGGAGAAACTTGTGAGGGAGACTGGCGAAAAGGTGACTCTTACTGCAATGAAGAAATCAAAGAAAGCTAATCGGCTAATCGCGGGCTGAAAGCTAGACGGCCAGAGCTGGAGGAACGAGTCCACAGGTGGGGGCTTGAACACCGTGCTGCAGGGAGGGGCTGGTCAACGGTGTAGTTACGTCTCCACGCCCTGCTAGTTGTTCTGTGTGACTTATACTCCGGAGCGACTTATAGTCCGAAAAATACGGTATGTGCAATACATCTTTTGTTAGACCTGAATGTAGCAGATGATCACGGACCTAGATCTAATGTTTACATTTGCTAGCTAGTGCGCTAGCAACTTTGTACACTCACCCGGTAGGTCCAGATCTTTAGCGATCTCTCCCTAGCTCTTCTCTTTATCATCCCGATTATGATACTCTTTTGATGATACATTAAACAGGCACTCGTGCTGTTGCCACATCTCCACCATCCTTTCTTCCAACTCAGTTGTCCACTGGACCCGTACAACAGCTGCTTTCGCGGACATTTTCAAAAGTTTCCGTCACTTTTGTCTCCTTGCAGACCTGTCTCTCATTGGCTATTGTGGAAGTACTGACGTAATCATAGTCGTTTCACAACCGATTATAATCCTAGATATCAAACTTGTTTGATATTATCGGGGTGGCCCCGATGTGTCTGCGAGCAGATCGGGAGGTGCAAGATTCGATCTGTGAACGCCTCACATTACCAGATAATCTGCGGCGAACATCGGAACCGATCAAGTTCCTCGACAAGATTTTTTCTCAGATTCTCCGAAGGGGTAAATCGGGCATAAATCGGCCTAAAACTCCTGTAATGTGAGCCAGGCTTAAGTTAGTAGAATAATTCTTACCGTTTTCATCACAAAGTGTTTTCCCGGTCAAACACAAAAGACACAAACACAGCAGATCCAGAAGAAGCTCCATAGTTGTCCATTGACTCATTGGATCAGTTACTGTAACAAAGTCAGAGTTGGTTTTGATTTATACTTTCATTTTCATCTCACCTATATACAGGTGTCGCACCCAAGGCCTTCACAATAAAAGTGCCCAAAACACTCAAATCATTATTAATTATTGTCCCTGTCATTATTACAATTATGCTAGTACTAGCAGGAGTATAATTTTAATATCCCAAGCTTTATTATCGTCTCATGTGATATATGGTATTTCTTTTCTCCATCTTCTACTTCTACTGTTGTATCATCTCACTCAATGTGTTTCTGTCTCTGGAAAGGACTTTGTTCATGTGGCTTGGAAAGTGGAAATCTTGCATACAGTTACACTAACTACTTTCTTTTGTCTAAAATAAACTGTTGTGATGCAACAGTTTATTTGTCTTTATATGTCTTCTGAATATAAGCTATAAGCTATAAACCTACATATGTGCCAAACAGTTCACTGTCAAAAACACAAGTTTTAATGGAGACGTGAGTTTGCTGAGCCAGTTTAAAAGGTGGAACACAATGCAGATTAAAGTTGGTTTTAGGACAGCAGAGATGGCACGTTGTTGGAAATGGAAGCTAAAACAATTTATAATAATAATAAATAATAATAATTTAAATAACAACTTACCCCTAATAAACAACAACCAGCGACTGCAGCAGTGTAGCTTGAAGCTGAAGTTCTCAAACTGGGGTCCAGGGACACCAAAGTGTCCTTAAGGGGTGTTGAGGGGGTCTCCTCCAAAATAAAAGCGCAATCTCACTGCAATACGTTGAACACTTGGCACTGTTTACACACACACGCACACACACACACCCTCTTTGTATGTGTACAACACCTGGTAGAAGAAAGCTGATCTGTCGCTACACGCCCACTACAATTCCTGTTTATCTGTAAGGTAAGAACCAGACGAGGCCGGTTTAACAATGACACTGATGCATTCCGTGCAAGTCCAACCGAACCGTGTCCTGACCCATCACCACCGATACATGCAGAGCTGCTAAGTACAGTACTAGTGTATACACCTATTTTCCACCACTGCCCATTAAGCATATGCAGTATTGGAAATGTCACTGTCTTTTAAAGAGATGTAGCAATAGCTCAACACATTTTAACTTCACATATTTGTGTTTAGGAGGAAAATAACAACAGAATCAAAGTCAAGGGGCGTTTCTGACTTTTGACCTATTATTTTCAAGCTCAGAAGTCAGACAACTTCTGAGTAAATCAAGCTCAAAATCCAACATGGCTGCACCATTCATCAAGTGAAAGCTGTAGTAACATACAGTTTATTTGCTGTCTCACTAAATCAGTGGTACACACAGTCCTGCCAATCTTCTATTTGTGGACATGTTACGCTGTTTGTATTCACAAAAAAACACAGTATTGGTTGTTATCAACTAGCATTGCTGACAATGGCTAACCTGGCTAGAGCTAATGAAAACAATGACAACACGACTTGTAAATGGAATGCATTCAACTCAGGTGTGACACCATCCCCAGCCATAATCAAAACTGGTACTACTGGTCGGTGGTGTCTCTCCATAACACAACACAAGATCACACCTGTTACACAAGCAGCAATTAAGACTCAGTTCCTTTCTCACATTTTGTTCTAAAATAAGGTCCCATGGTGGTCCACCAGAAGGGAAGGGACTTTGCCTCTCTTTTATGACCTATCTGGGGTTGCTGTCTTATCGAGGGGAGTGCAGGGTTAGGTGGGGTCAGTATAAAGCTCCCACCATCAGCATCATCATCATCATCATCATTAACCTTTAGTTTATTTAGTTCTCGGATGTACAATTGAGGGCAAGCCCTCATTTTCAATGTAGCCGAGATTACACCAAATAAAATTTAGACTACAATTACACTAAAATTTAGAACAAAATACACCAAGAGTGCAACAAGTTTCAAATACAGTGACTGGAATAGAAATAAGGACTCTTATGTGAAATCAAATTAATAAAAGAAGAATCAAAATAAAATCAAGGACATTTAAGTTACTTGACAAGACAATTACACCCAGAAACAGTACCATTTAACACCATCGCTCTAAAACTACCATACATTTTATCCAGCGTCTTTTTATCAGCTGAGAAGCAAAATAATTAACTCTGTTGCTTGTGTGAGTAACAATAAATCCTGGTACTGAACACACAGGTATGCACTGGGCTAACAGGTTTATAGGGCTCTGTTTATGCATGTTTCTGATATGTCATCAGATGTTATTAGAAATGTGGTTTGTTTCCGTGTCTACTGCTCTTCTCTGGAAAGGAATCAAAGGGGTTGCGGGAATGAGTCATCCTTAAAGCGCCCATATTATGCTCATTTTCAGGTTCATAATTGTATTTTAAGGTTGTACCAGAATAGGTTTACATGGTTTAATTTTCAAAAAACACCATATTTTTGTTGTACTGCACAGCTCTCTCTCACTGCTGCAAATCCTCTTTTCACCTGGTTTCTGTTTTAGCTACAGAGTGAGACCTCTTTTCATCTTCTTCTTCACTACTATCTTTGATTAGTAGCTCAGATGTAGAGCATGTCAGCTAGCTAACTCTAGTGACAGTAAAAGAAAGGCTGTTTCTCCAACTTTGGTCAGTTACAAGGCAGGATAAGCTGGGAGACTTCTAAATGAGGGCGCACATGTAAGTAGTTCTGTTGTAGATTATGGTGAACGTGTGTGTGTTGTAGCAGTGCTTTGCTATTGAGCACGATGTAGCATGCTAGCGTTAGCATGCCAACGCTAGCATGCTACATCGTGCGAGCTAATGGTTGTGGTCAGCCAGCTCATTTCGGACTGTGACGTCACAGTCCGAGCCGATTAAGAACAGCTCACCAGGAGACTGAAGGCAGGACACATTCAGAAAACGTATCTTACTCAAAACAGCATGGATGGATTTTTTTCAAAGTGTGTGGAAGCACCAGAGACCCAAAAGAACACCCCAAATGATTTTTTCATAATATGGGCACTTTAAAGCTACATTGTGTAAGAATTTCTCCCATCTAGCGGTGAAATTGTATATGACAACCAACTGAATATTATTTTCTAGCCCCTCCCATTCCGTGCGTGTTTTAACTCCTACGGTGGCTGTATTTTACCAAGAAGGACGACTTTGTCCGTGAGTGCTCCTTCCAGTGTAATAATAGTTTTACTTATTTTGGTACCATTGCATTGCTAACATCAGCTATCAGGTTCCCAAACATATGCAAGCTAATGTTATTAAAGTATCAGTGCTTGTTATTCTTATAATATTGTTATTCTGTACATTGTATGAGATTAATAGTGTAAGGCGATGTTTACAGCGTAGGAGAGAAGCAACGTCATCACTGATGCAAGGAAGGAAGGAAAAGTATCCTAGATGTTGTTCTAGCGAAAGCACAACCATGCTATACGATGTAAAGCAACTATAAAACTTTGAATTTACACAAATAGACAGGATTACCTTTTCAGAAGAAAGCAGGCAACTTAAAATCCTTGCTCCTTATGAGCTCTTTCCATCTTGAAAAAGCCACTCCAATATTAAACTTGGTCTTGTTGCTTTGCCTGTCACGTTGTTGTTTTAATCCTCTTTTTAACTTCCTTGGCAACTCCGTTACATGTTCTCGAGGCTTTCTGCCCATTTAAAAGTCTTAATTTTTTTTTGCATCTTGTCTAAAAAGGATGTCGCCACACATTCACCTCCTCACCTACAGTAATAATTAAACAGAATCTAAAGTTGATCAAAAATCACCTCCAATAGCTCCCAAATCATGAGGAAAAAAGAGACTGTTCAGTTCTTTAATGTCCCACTTCAGCTTTATGGAAATACTAAATCTCTGACGTACCATTTAAAGATTTACCTGATGCCAACAGTCAGATCATTGGACAAATGTACAGATGAAGCCATCTTAAATTCCCCTCCCAGACAGAAGCCGGCCAGCTGCCAGCTGGTTGTGTTATGGTTTTAGTGTTTTGCTTTGCATTTTTTTCTGTTACCTGTTGGTTCATTTCTGTTGTCTGGTTCCGGTTTTGTAGGTTTCTGTTTAGTTTTCTCCCCGTTTGTTGTGTTTATCCCCTCTTGACTGTGTCCTGTGTTGTGTCACGTTTGTGTTTAGTTGTCCTCCTGTTTTCTGTCTGTGTTCCTGTTTCCTGTTTTATTTTGATAGTCTGCTTTCTGTCTTGTCATGTCTAGCTTTGTTTTCTGTTTCCCGCCTTTGTTAATTATCCTGCCCCGCCCTGATGTGCTTCACCTGTTGTCTCACCTGTGTTTGCTTTACCCATCACCTCATGTATTTAGCCTCTGTGTTCCCCTTTTCTTGTGTCAGATTGTTTTGTGTCAGTACCTGTTTTAGTTTGTAGCCATGTCCTTGTGTTTTCTCCCTGTACCTTGTGTCTGTGCCTGCGTCAGTGTTCTCCTGCCTATGTTTTTCCCGTCAGTTCCTTTTTGTGAGTTTTCCAGTCTTTGTACTGCCGCTTTTTGTTTATATTAAATCCTCCACTGCAATCGTCCTTCTGCCTGCCTACTCTCTCTGCATTTTGGGTCCTCTACTTCCCTCACCCGTAACAGGTTGCCTTCCAATCTCCAGCCTACTTCCAGTCACCCCCTCCTCCTGTATCCTGACAGAGTGTGTGTAAATCCCACTGTAACCACATCCATTCATTCAGTTGCAGGGTTTCACCATGGACAAGGAGTAGTGAGTGACCTAATCCACCATTTATTGTACATGAAATGAAGCTTTACTACACTGAAGCTATCCCCCAGAGACATGAAGCAAATCAAGTTCATTCCAAGTCAATGATGTTTATTATGCAGTAGTTATAGCTTACTGTAGTAATTGTTCTCTAGTCTCTCTAGTCTAGCTATTTTTTTAGTTAGTCTATGTAGTTATTGTAATTTAACCCTACATAAGGCCTACATTTGTTTATTTTACCTGTGCACGGTTTAAATGTTGCTCATTTCAAAGGTTAGCTATTTAAACATGTTCCTATTGGCAATTTTACATACATTATTGTCAAATTAAATGATGAAATAAAAGGATGTTTTGTCATCTTTACTATGCAACATTTAGGGGGGAATGTTTCTTGCATGTTACTCAATAAGAGTGTCCGTATCCTTTTATTTAGCTGACGGGCCAGTCGGTACGGGATCTGTTCTGCCTGTACGATCCGATATGCGCATGCTCCTAAATACGCAGTAGAAAACGTGACGGTTTCCCTACACTATTTGTATCACGCATGCGTTAAAACACTTGATGGCCAGACGGCTAAACTGGTGGCATATTTTTGTGGGCTACATTTTTACATTTTACATTTTTACGTTATTCATTATGCAGTTCACGGCGGGTCTGTTTTATAAAGATATTTAAATTAAGTACTTATTGTCACTGATCCAAAACCGCATATCAACGTCTGTGTACTACACCTTGGTGACATTGTTATTTTTGTGACATGTAGTGTGGGGATGTTGTGATGTTTTTAAATGTAGCTTACGCTATGCAATTGTTGCCAATCCAAAATAATAAAGGAGTTGTTACATGAACATACACCATTTTGGTTACATATGGAACAAATCTGAGTCTTTCTGTCACTGCAGACCTTCAATTTCCTCCACACTCCCCTAAACAGGATTATCTTCTGCGAGGGAGGGAGCGGGAATTTAAGATGGCTTCATCTGTAGTCATCATTCCTAAAAGTACAGAGTTTACAATACAGCCACTCTAAGTTTTATAGAGCAGTTATACTGGATCTTATTTCCTTGTGTCTGAGACAAAAACACCCCTTTCCTGGGTGAAAGTCTTGTGTTATCCCGGGATGTGAACTCCTCTCCACTGTTTGAAAGATCTGTGTTTTAGGAGGCAAACATCCACCCAGACCTCCTCCCTACAGCAACAGTCAATGTGCTGCTGACAGTAATAAATACGTGGAATACATGTGAATTCCAGTGCATTACTTTTCGTAGCTACAGTATATGAATAGTTAATGAGAGCAACCTGCTGAGGTACTGAGTAAAGGCCTAAAAACATATCTGTTAAAAGAAGGCTTTCAAGTTCAACAATGTCCCACATTTTGTCATTGCATGTAGCTTACTTGGAGCTCTGAAAACAAAAAAATAAATAGGTGATGAATGTTAGAGACAGACTTTAGATTACATTTATCTCATTTATTAGCTTTTATCCAAAACGACTTACAGAAAGTGCATTCAACCACGTGAATACAACCCCAAAAAGTGCGAGAGTCATGCAACTACAGTACATCAACTGAAAGTGCTACATTTAGAAACAATAAAAACTTTTTTTTAAAAGTTGCTTTATGTGACCCATGGCGTCTCCTGTTACTTCTTTCTACATTTCACTTTTCTTTCTTTAACCTTTATCTACGGCTTCCTGAGATAGATTTGTGATTTCTGATATTGGGCTATATAAATAAAATTGACTAAACTACATGTGACCTGGCACCAGATGGCAGTATATAAAAAAATGACATTTACTGAAAAAGGTCAAATGGCTCCTACAATATACAAAAATAATATAATATGCATTTACTTTGTAATTTTCTTGTTTACATTAAAATAAATTTGTTGATAATCTCCTCGAGCATGTTCTAGTTAAAAGTTATTGGTTTTCATATTGCATAAGAATAATCTTTCACAAAATTCATTACTGATCAATTACTTATATTTGTGCAATTTCATTTGCACAAATGAAATTGAAAGACTTTTTTGTGCCAATATTTATGAACAGTGTATTATGTCCGACTATTCTTGTAACTTAAAGAAACTGACGATCTGACATTCACGCCCACCTCTGCTGTGATTGGCCAGCTGTGCAGAGGTGTTTCATTTCAACTTCTCTCTCATTTGTTACGCAACTTTTAATGTGAACAACCTAGTTCGGTGTAACATTATTCCTATATTTATTATTCCCCTCTCTATGACGGAAAGGCTGAAGACTTTTGTTTGATGGTGCCTTTAAATAAAAAAAATCAAACCATTAAAATTCATTAAACAATTGCCTTGTTGCTGAAATGTGCTATGTAAATAAAGCTGCCGATTGCCACAATAGAAATAGAAGGTTAGGCTAGGGTTAGCACTATTGGAAACTTACTTGTATTACTTCTTTTTGTTATTTCTATTTTCATGTAAAAGATAAATAACTGCAAGTACAGCAAGAGTTCCAGCTCCATATAGCTCCATATAGGTCCATATGCTCGTGTTGTTGTCTGAAACACATCACAAAAAGTTTAGTTTAGTAAGTTCATTTTAAACAAGTTAAAAAAAAGTAAAACAATGTAAATGTACACTCAGAATGTAACTACATATGTTCAGTAGATTGGTTATAGACTATTAACTAATTCTCATGAATGGGTTCATATGATATTCTACAAAAATTGGAATTGGAATTGGAAATTGATTTATTTGAAACAGGGACAATGCACAAATAAACATTAAACTTGTTAAACAAGAGAATATGTCTTGGGCCAGGTTATAGCAACAATTGCTAATTTCCACCTGTAGTCCCTGGGCAGGTATGACAAATTTAAAACAAAACAAAACAATTTACAATTTTAAATAGAAATATCACAAAACTATATATAAATGACATGATGTGCATAGTAATTAAGAACAAACAGTTTAGTAAAAACAGTTGCTCACTCTCTCTTTCTCTCCCCTCCCAGCACACACACTGAAAAAATTCAGCAGCAATTTAGGCACATTAGAGTACATTCAACTCCAGATATTCATTCATACAAGGATAATAAAATGTATGCACAACAACTCGTATAATATCCTACGAAATCATGTGACTGCCGGCCGGTCATGTGACACCGGATACAGAGCTCCGTGAGTCAGTTGTTTCAGCGGCTGTTGGTGGCTAGTTGAGTTTAGCTGACAAAAAGTCAGCGTCATGCAGCGAAGGCAATTAAGTTTAAACACCAAAACGACTAGTTAAGTTTAAAAAAAAGATCATGGTTTGGAATCAAACACTCCCAGAACACACGTTTCCTGGGTGTAAATCTTTTGTTTATCCCCGGGAAGAGAACTCTGCTCCCCTCCTTGAAAGTCCTGTGTTTTACAGCAGCAGTCACTGTGGTGCTGACAGTAATAAATATGTGGAATACATACGCCTTACAGAGCTTTACTTTTTGCAGCGATAGGTCTACAAATGGTTGATGAGAACAGCCTGAGAGTAAACATAAAGAACAGTTAAATGTGCTGCTAAAACACATGAACAACTCAAGGAGGAATCTTACCAATAATAGCCACATAAATGTCAGCATGAGTCCTCCGGTTGGTTTCCTCCTGTGTGACCACACAGCGACAGCAGCTGGTCTTGGTCACAGTAGTCTGGAGGGTGATGTGGTATCTGTCTCCTCTTTCAGAGACCTGCGGGTCTTCAGCAGGAAGTTTGTTTCCATCTCTGTCCTGCCACTCTACTCTAGGTTTGGGAGCAGCACCTCGAACCTCACACTGCAGCAACACTCCATCATCTGTGGCATCAATAATGTTGATGTCTGGCTCTGGAGCAACTGGGAACACAGGATAACCAATGACTACAGAATAATTACATTTAGGCTAATTTTCTTTATAACTGTTGAATGAAAGCATTCACCAACAACAAGCTTAAGGTGGAACATTTGATGAAGACGTGGGAAATGACAGGTGTAGTCTCCACTGTCAGCCTCCTTCATATTTCTGATGATTATGGAGGCGTTGCCATGTTTCAGTTCATCTTCAAAATGTGAGACTCGACCTTTGAACTCTTCACTTTGACCTGGACGACCGTTGTTGTAATGAAAGCCTTTTTCATACATGAACACCTCCTTCAGACCATCATCTTTCTGAGCAACTTTCCTCCAGTCAAACACTTTTGACTCAATGTCCTCCTTGGTGCTGAGAGAACAGGGTAACACAACATCTGTCCCTTCTTTCACTGTAATATATTTTGGCTCTGGAAGATAAAAACATATGTATTAATCCATATGTTTATCTGCAGATTAATTCATTATTAGGGCAGAAATAAAAACATTTGAACACGTCACCAGAATCATTCTACCAGACCAGTTAAAAAAAGTAATTTGTAGTGTAACTTATAAGATTCATTAACTGTATTTTAAAATTGTAGTTTATTATGTAATTTACACAATTAGTCATAAGACCAGTAATACAGTAGTATCCAAAATTAGTACAGATAGCCATGCAAGCAACGAAACACAGCCAAGAATCACTGATTATAGCCTCTTTTTTATATATGCAAACATGCAGAGCAGCAATAAGACAAAACAACAACAATCATGATGGAGAAGAACAACCCGATCAATAAACTGTGCAGAGAAGGGTTACTTGTGTTGTTGACACTAACAATTAGGTTAGTCTCTACTGCTGATGATTCAGCTAATTACTAGTGACTGGCCCTGTCTGACTGTCTGAAGCAAGATAATAAAAAATTAATCTAGGCTACAAAGTTAGTCATTCTTACTGTTTTCATCACAAAGTCTTTTCCCGGTCAAACACAGAAGACACAAACACAGCAGATCCAGAAGAAGCTCCATAGTTGTTGTTTAATCAGGTTATAGGAACAAAGATGGAGTTGCTCTGACTAATAACAGCACACAGTTTTAGTACAGATGTAATCACTCCTCAGCTCAGCTCAGCTCCTTTCTGCCCATAGACTCTTATATAACAGTCTGTGTGTCTGCTCCAGCAGCATCTGGAAGAGTTCTCTGTGACGTGTTCCTGGAGTTACAGAAGTCTTATCATTGGTCCTGTGTCTTGTTGTGTTTATGTGTTCTTCATGTCTTTGTCTCTGCATCATTTTAATAGGTTATTAAGGACAAAGATTTAATTGCACAAGATGAATTTAGTTCAGTATGTATAGGTCTCCGTGTCCCTTTGAGATCTGTGTCCCCCTACCTGAACCAAGCCTATATATCATTTTTTATCCAAAGGTAAGATTAAGAAGACGTAAATAGCATGTTCAAAGTGTTGTCTAAGTGTTTCAGTTTTGAGGGGGGTTGAAAGTGTTAGGATAATTTACCAAATAATGACAGAATCTCTGGAATCTACTTCAAAAGCTTGTTTTACTTGCACATCAAATGTTTTACTTGTTTTACTGCACAAGCAGAGTCAGTTCACAGCACTCAGTGTAAGCACCGAAACATGACTGACTAGTGATCTCAACAGAGGCTCTTTTAAGGAGCAGGGAGTCAAGTTATACATTTCACACAATCAGTAACTTTCTTCTTCATCTCTGGTCAAGCTCGACATTTCCTCCCCATTATGCACCCTCATCGGTGCATTCTGTGCTCCTTGCAAGATGACTCAGCTTCATGATTAACACATGAAAGACTAAACTTGGTAAACTCACCCCATCTGGCTGCAATTTGATTTCACCCTGCAGCTCAGGCTGGAAAACTGTACATTTTTCCATCCTGCTTCCGTTACAAATCTGCGGGGACCAATCACAAACTAGCGTGCTATTGGCGGGTTTAACACAATGACGATAGAGAAGCGACGGCAGGCTGCTTTTTGTTTACATTCCACAAGGCGACCACCGAAGCGCAGCAACCCGTACGTCACCCAGATCGTTGGTCTGATTGGTTGAAGGACTATCCAATTACTTACAGAGTCATTTGAACTATGCCTGTTGATCACGCCTCTTGTGTAGAGAAAAAACAGAGCAGACTCCCCAGACTAATGTTCAATCTTAAAAGATTGAGCTTGGTCTGGTGATAACCAGACTAATGAAAGACAGAAATACTAAAACAGCAGTTATGAAGCAGAACAGTTTTCTAGTAAGCATAATTTTCCTATCGTGAAGTTAAATCATGGTATTCCTTTTATGCTTAAGTTTCAGCTGAAAAACAGTCACATTGCGAAGAATGATGTCAATATTAAAGCGCTCATATTATGCTCATTTTCAGGTTCATAACTGTATTTTAAGGTTGTACCAGAATAGGTTTACATGGTTTAATTTTCAAAAAACAACATATTTTTGTTGTACTGCACAGCTCTCTCTCACTGCTGCAGATCCTCTTTTCACCTGGTTTCTGTTTTAGCTACAGAGTGAGACCTCTTTTCTTCAAGAGTAATGAGCAGATGATGAGGGCAAATTCTATGGCCAGAAAGTTTCAGCAGAATAATTTGTATGATTTCTGGAAGGAAGTAAAGGTCATCAATAATAGCAAGATGCCTTTGCCATCCAGTATTGATGGGAACTCTGGGGATGAAAATGTTGTGGAGCTGTGGGGGAAACATTTTAGAGAGATTTTTAACTGTGTTGAGAGTGCTGAATATCATGTTGATGATGTCATTAATAATGATGGTGTGGTTATTAGACCTGATGAAGTATGCCATGCTATTGAGAAATTGGCAGTGAACAAAGCGTGTGGTCTTGACCAAATAACAGCTGAACACCTGAAGTATGCAAGCCATAGAATCTCAGTGTTACTTGCTATATGTTTTTCTGGATTATTAGCGCATGGCATATTACCTGACTCTATGTTACCTGTACTGTTAGTGCCAGTTATTAAGGACAAAACCTGTAAGGTATCTAGCATAGAAAACTACAGGCCAATCGCTCTGGCGAGTATACTCTCTAAAGTATTAGAAAAAAATTTATTTGATAGACTACAAGAATATATAACAACCACTGACAATCAATTTGGTTTTAAAAAGAAACATGGCACAGACTTGTGTATATGCACTGAAAGAACTTGTTTCCAAGTACAAAAGCCATGGATCAACAATGTTTTTATGTTTCCTTGATGCATCCAATGCTTTTGACCGTGTTAATCACGGTAAACTGTTTATTAAATTACGAGAGCGAGGGGTCCCACCATACCTAATACGTATCTTGCATTATTGGTACTCCCATCAAACAATGCAAGCTAGATGGGGCAAGATTACATCAGATCCTTTCCCAGTTACCAACGGGTTTAGACAAGGTGGAATATTGTTGCCTGTTCTTTTTAATCTGTATATGGATGATCTTTCTAGGACATTAGAAGTGTGTAAAACTGGTTGTATGGTGGGAGATAGGCGTATTAATCATCTGATGTATGCAGATGATTTAATTGTTATGTCTCCTTATAGTGTAGGCCTACAACAATTGCTTAGTGTCTGTTCAAACTATGGACTACAGTATGACATCAAATTCAATGCAAAAAAGAGTGTTGTAATGATTGTCAGAACTAAGGAGGACAGGAAGCTATGCTTTCCGTCTTTTTATTTGACAGGGCAAGAGCTAAACGTAGTTACTAAAACAAAATACTTGGGCCACATTATTAGGGATGATTTTTGTGATGATGATGACATACAGCGCCAGTGTTGTAAATTATATGGACAGGCAAATATGTTGGCACGTAAATTTCATATGTGTACTGAAGAAGTTAAAATGTCTCTTTTTAGAGCATACTGTACACCACTTTATACAGCTCACCTATGGTGCAGCTATAGTAAAGCAAAGATAAATAAGATAAAGGTGGCATACAATGATGCATTTAGAATTTTGTTGAAGTATCCAAGATGGACCAGTGCTAGTCATTTGTTTGTGAGGAGTAATGTTCCCAGCTTCCATGCTGTGCTGAGGAATTTTATGTAGAAATGTAGGTGCCGATTAACAGAGTCAAAGAATACAATTTTAACTGCCTTAACTAACCCTGCATTTAGTGATACCAGATTTACTTCCAAAATCTGGAAACACTGGCACACACATTTGCATATGTTCTAAGTATTGTGTATAACTATCTTTGTGTCTGTATATGTATGTATGTATGTATGTATGTAGGTATGTATGTTTTGTATGTTTTGTATGTTCCCTCTATGTACTATGTGATAGACAGTATGTATGTATGTTTTTATGTTTGAGTGTACCCTTCTGTCTGTAATATGTTGTGTGTACTTTTATATCTGGACCTTGAGTCTGTAAATAAAGTTATATTAATATTAATTAATTCTTCTTCTTCTGTACTATCTTTGATTGCACTCGCACATGCTCAGTAGCTCAGATGTAGATCGTGTCAGTTAGCTAACTCTAGAGACAGTAAAAGAGAGCCTGTTTCTCCAACTTTGGTCAGTTACAAGGCAGGATTAGCAGGGAGACTTCTAAATGAGGGCGCACATGTAAGTAGTTCTTTTGTAGATAATGGTGAACTAGCATGCTAACGCTAACGCTACGAGCTAACTGTTGTGGTCAGCCAGCTCATTTCGGACTGTGACGTCACAGTCCGAACCGATTTTGAACAGCTCACTAGGAGACTGAAGGCAGGACACATTCAGAAACCGTATCTCACTCAGAACAGCATGGATAGATTTTTTTTAGAGTTTGTGTGTGTGTGGAAGCACCAGAGACACAAAAGAACACCCCAAATCCCAGAAAAAGTGTTTTTTTCATAATATGGGCACTTTAAAGGTACTCTAAGCAATGTCACTTGTTTTTTAGACTACACATTTTTTTGTCACATACAGCAAACATCAAAAAAAATGCGGTCTCTGTAGACAGCCCAGGGTCCACAAACGCCAACAAAAACAAAGTTTCACAACAGCAGATTTTATAAATCCAGGATAACCGATAAAGTGAGGCTTGACCTAGTCTAATCCATGCATCCTGGCTTGGTGTTTCACGACGGCCAAGCCAGGCTGAGGAGGAGAGACTAGGTCGAGCCAGGCTGAGGAGGAGAGACTAGACCGAGCCAGGCTGAGGAGGAGAGACTAGGCCGAGTCAGGCTGAGGAGGAGAGACTAGGTCGAGCCAGGCTGAGGAGGAGAGACTAGGTCGAGCCAGGCTGAGGAGGAGCGACTAGGTCGAGCCAGGCTGAGGAGGAGAGACTAGGCCGAGTCAGGCTGAGGAGGAGAGACTAGGTCGAGCCAGGCTGAGGAGGAGAGACTAGGTCGAGCCAGGCTGAGGAGGAGCGACTAGGTCGAGCCAGGCTGAGGAGGAGCGACTAGGCCGAGCCAGGCTGAGGAGGAGAGACTAGGCCGAGCCAGGCTGAGGAGGAGAGACTAGGCCGAGCCAGGCTGAGGAGGAGCGACTAGGTCGAGCCAGGCTGAGGAGGTGAGACTAGGTCGAGCCAGGCTGAGGACGAGCGACTAGGTCGAGCCAGGCTGAGGAGGAGAGAGTAGGTCGAGCCAGGCTGAGGACGAGCGACTACGTCGAGCCAGGCTGAGGAGGTGAGACTAGGTCGAGCCAGGCTGAGGAGGTGACTAGGTCGAGCCAGGCTGAGGAGGAGAGACTAGGCCGAGTCAGGCTGAGGAGGAGAGACTAGGTCGAGCCAGGCTGAGGAGGAGAGACTAGGTCGAGCCAGGCTGAGGAGGAGAGACTAGGTCGAGCCAGGCTGAGGAGGAGAGACTAGGCAGTGCCAGGCTGAGGAGGAGAGACGAGGTCGAGTCAGACTGAGGAGGAGAGACTAGGTCGAGCCAGGCTGAGGAGGAGAGACTAGGCCGAGCCAGGCTGAGGAGGAGAGACTAGGCCGAGCCAGGCTGAGGAGGAGAGACTAGGTCGAGCCAGGCTGAGGAGGAGAGACTAGGCCGAGCCAGGCTGAGGAGGAGAGACTAGGTCGAGGAACACGGAACGCGCTCCAACACGGATTTGATAATGGATAAGGAGGAAAGAGGAGCGGATAGAGAGCGAAAAAGAAACGTTGGGGACGCTAGGAGTGCAGGACGGAGCACAAATAGACGGGCAGGACAGCGGAGCCGGAGCCGGAGGACAGCTGTGGATGTTGGCACAACACCAACGCGCCGATCCTCCAAACATCTCTCTCTATCCGCTCCTCTTCCCTCCTTATCCATTATCAAATCCATTATCAAAATGCAGCTCCATGTGTTGGAGCACGTTGCGTGTTCCTCCAGCATCTCTCCTGATGAGATCTGCCTCAGGTGCGCTGGGAGGAGTCTTCAGTTCTGTGCCAGGCAAACCAAAACACCACACTATATACAACATAAGAAAACTCTGGCAGCCTGGCTCCACTTTGTGACATATATACATGTAAAAAGTATAAATATAGGCTATAAAATATGAAGAAGAATTATCTCGTGGCCACAAGATACATATCTTGAGGCCTCTAGATACGATCTCGTGGCCACGAGATAGTTATAATTAATTTTTTTTGTGGGACCAGGGGGGCTCCGTATCTCTCTCCCCCGCCTGTGCCTGCTGCGCTTTGGGCGTGTGTGTGTGTGTGCGTGTGTGTGTGTGTGTGTGTGTGTGTGTGTGTGTGTGTGTGTGTGTGTGAGACAGACCTCCTGCTTACATTGGGTTCTCCGAGCAACGAGCTAGCAACCCCGGCAGACGCTAGCTGGCTGTCGCGTCACTGTATGGAGCTTCTCAACTCCGATAACTTTGAAGCAAATTGTCAATTCGGCAATGATTTTCACAAGATTGCCTATATTCGAAATCTAAACATTTCATTTCTCGCCTAAAACGTTCTCAGAAGTGAATTTAGTGATGAATAAGATGGTGAAAATTGTTAAAATTGTAGGCTACTGTTGTTGGTCTGCCAAAGAAGTCCCATTCACCTTGTTCTAAATGTGAGAGATAGCCACGCCCCCTGATTTGCATATACAAAATTGAAATAAATAGAGAATTAAATAAATAAATGTGGCATTAGGAAAATAAAAGTCTCTTCAAATAAATAAATGTGGCATTAGGAAAATAAAAGTCTCTTGAAATAAATAAATGTGGCATTAGGAAAATAAAAGTCTCTTGAAATAAATAAATGTGGCATTAGGAAAATAAAAGTCTCTTGAAATAAATAAATGTGGCATTAAGAAAATAAAAGTCTCTTGAAATAAATAAATAAGGACTTATGAAATAAAAGTCTCTTGCAATAAATAAATAGAGACTTATGAAATAAAAGTACCATGAAATCATTAAATTTATTTAATTATTTATGTATTTATTGCCTCATTTATTTATTTCATGATGTATATCAAAGGCATATTTATTCATGTATTTATGTATTTATTCATTTATTTATGTATTCATTTATTTATTTAATTGTGAATAAAACGACATTCCATATAATATATTCATCAAACTTCTAACAACAATATGAACAGCAGTCTTCATACAGCAATATAACAGTAAAAATGACTGTCACATGAGAATACGCATTGTACATACTTTATATAGAGTGAGCAGCAGCTTCTTGTGGAAGTATGATGACGTGAAACACATTATTTGAATAAAAAGAATATAACACGGCCGCTGTAACGAAACAGCGAGAGAAAGCGTAGCAGACGATCACGGACCGACTGAATGCGTAATTGTAGCCTAAATATCTACATTAACTGACCACTGCTCTGAATGGAAACCGTCATAATCCTACCATTCAATGATTAGGCTACTAATCATTTGCACAAATTAACAATTGTACTCTTTGCCTTAAAAGTAAGCAGAAGATAACTCAGGAAATTTACCATGAAGATCCATTTTCTATAACGCTAGAATATGATGCGTAAATATCTCTTTCACTCTGTTCCTCCCTCTCTCTCACTGGCTAAAATATTAATTTCCTAAGTCATATTAACTTCCAATACTCGCTTTTAATGCAAAGTGTACAGGTGTTCGTTTTTGCAAATGACAAGTGACACATTGAATGGTTTCATTTAAGAGCAGTAGTTCATAAATGTATATTTTTAGACTATCATTTAGTCGGTCCGCTATTTTCTGTCACGCTTTTTCTCTTTTTCGCGTTTTTTTATTTTTTATAGAGGACGAGTTTCCTTCTCTACATATTATATGCCTTGCTCCCTGGTATATATGGACATAGAAAATAAAGACACTGAAGAAATTGCACTGTAAAATCTAGAAACTATAAAGATAATAAAGTGATAAATTCCATGCACACTATAAACATGAAAGGAACAGAGTATATTCATCAGTTATTTCACCCCAGGCAAAATATAAGGTCAAAAACCATTGAGGTGTCCTCTCCCTGTTGTTACATGAATGTACAGTAGCCTACATCACTAGATAGTTACTGATCCAGTGAACTAAGTCTATAATTTGGGAGGATTGTACAGTTAGGATATGTTCTTAAAATTGTACAATCCTCCCAAATTATAGTCCCAGTTTACTGGACAACACAAATTGTGTGCTAAGAATGCCAAATACAATGCACATGGAAGCAGAACAAACATGATCCTTATTGTTAAAGAAAAAAATAAGAAATTATAAACTAAAATAATTTAAGGTGCATTGGGGAACTATAGAAATGTACAGCATTGTATGTATTGCCCTTAGTAACAGACTTCCTTTAAAACTCATTTGAAATTTTATCAGCCTTTTCTAATTATCTCAACAACTGCCATAATATATTCATATAACTTCTTACAACAATATGAACAGCAGTCTTCATACAGCAATATAACAGTAACAATGACAAATTTATAATTATAAAAAAAAAATAATGGTCAACAACTTTAAATAATAACAGTACTCAAATGAACAGCAATATGCACCTGTTGTATTTTAATCCAGGCTGATAACAAAAGGGTAAAACCACTGCTGAGTGAACAGAAAAGGTTCCAGGATTAAATAAATCCTGGCTGTTAGCCTGGTCAGGACCAGGCTAGCTGCACAGAATAAGTCTCCATGGTGATTTATGTGCCTCTGCTTTCGTGAAACCGAGTCAAGGCTTAATTCATCCAGGATAACCAGGAAATCCCGGTTTAATCCCTTATCTTGGTTTTGTGAAACAGGCCCCAGGTCAGGACAGGCTAGCTGTTAGCCTGGCTGTTAGCCTGGTCAGGAGCAGGCTAGCTGCACAGAAAAAATCTCCATGGTGATTTATATGCCTCCGCTTTTGTGAAACTGAGTCAAGGCTAAATTCATCCAGGATAACTGGGAAATCCTGGCTTATATCCATTATCTTGGTTTTGTGAAACAGGCCCCAGGGGCCTATTGCACAAAAGTAGAATAAAGAAATCCAGGATAAATGAAAAAGTGCAGCTTGACTTAGTGTGATCCACTCATCGCGGCTTAATCGGTTGCACGCTTGCCGAGCCAGGATAAGTAGGTGAAGCTATGTCAAGCCAGGTGTACATAGCTGGGATAAGTGCACGTTCACGGATTTCTTAAATAGACCACGGTATCGATCACAGATTTACTGATGCAGAAATTGAAAAGACGTGTGCAGCAGCAGCTTCTAATGGAAATTTACGAGGAGGTGAAACATATAATATGCAAAAAGGGAATTACGACTGTTATCAAACGGAAAAAAAAGCCCGACAGACAATAGCGGACCGACTGAATACGTATGGATTTAAAAAAATCTACTTAGTCACTCCACATTTTAATTGCTTTAATATGCTTGTTTTATGTGTTGGTTTTATTGCTGTATCTGTTTTTATGTGCTAAATGTGCTGGTTTTAGTGTAAAGTGTCTGTAAAGCACTATATAAATAAATTTTAAAAAAAATCTTGTTCCTGGGAAATTTATAAGAACTAGGCTTAATTTCAAAGCTTATTCATAATGCGAGAATATGTTTTAAAACTATATGCACAGATCTCCATAAGCTATGTCTAATTCTAAATATCTTTCTACAATAAATGTTCATACAGAACAAGCAAGACTGGACAAAAACTAGAAAAAGAAGTGACTTCAATACACGCTGTAGGCTAAGCATATCTGTAAAACAATGTACAATATTATCCATGTTTTTTTTTCTCAGTCCCAAGCTCCGAGATGACGAGTGACAGCACCAAAATAAAATGATTAAGAAGCTTTGTGGCATTCCAACACATTCTCACTCCCATTTGGTAAAAAAGGGCGTTTGATCAGGTGCCATTGTCGTCGTTATTGATGCTAAAAGTCTCTTTTAGAGTCCGCTGCACGGTGTGGGAGGATCCCCCTCCCTCCCCCCGCCCATTTCCTCCGTATCGTCCCACTTTGTACCATTACCATCTCAACAACTGCAGTAGTAGGATTTAAATCAAACTCGTGACAGCAATAGTGACAAGTAATGCATGTTAATAAAAGCAGAACATATTCAGAAGACAACGGAATAACTGTTAAACACGTTTATTTCGGATCAGAGCGTCAGCTGATTTAACACATCAGACTCCAAGATTAATCTTAGCCTGCCTGTTAGCCTGCTCTGGACCAGGCTAGCTGCAAAGAATAAATCGCCATGGTTACTTGGCTGGGTTTAATTCAACCTGCTTTTGTGCAACCAAGTCAAAGCTAAATTCATCCAGGATAACCTGAATATCCCGGCTTAATCCCTTATCCTGGTTTTGTGCAATACCCCTCCGGCCCACAAAAACATACACAAACAGTGTTCCAGCGTTTAGCTAATAACCGACAAGAAGAATTTTGGGGGGGATGATTGGGGGTGGGGGTTATTGCGCTGAAGCACGGAAGGGAGGGGGAGGAGACGGGATGAGGAGGAGGGAGGGGCGAGCTAGTCTCAGTTTGTTTGAAAATACTTTGAACGTCAACAAGAAGTAATGTCACCCAACATCGCTTAGAGCCCCTTTAACTTTTTTTTTTAAGATTATTTTTTTGGGCATTTTAAGCCTTTATTTATATAGGACAGCTGAAGACATGAAAGGGGAGAGAGAGGGGGAACGACACGCAGCAAAGGGCCCCAGGGCAGAGTTGAACCTGCGGCTGCTGCGTCGAGGAGCAAACCTCCACACATGGGCGCCCGATATTTTATTTAAGATTTTCAATAGTAAAGTTCAAAGGGCTGCAACTAACGATTATTGTCATTGTCAATATATCTGTAGATTATCAGAAAATGGTGAAAAATGTGGATCAGTGTTTCCCAAAGCCCGAGAGGATGTCCTCAAATGTTTCGTTTTGTCCACAACTCAAAAATATTCAGTTTACTGTCACAGAGGAGAGAAGAAACTAGAACAATTTGTTTTCATGAAAAATTACTAAAACCGATTCATTGATTATCAAAATAGAAAACGATTAATTTAACAGTTTACAACTAATCGATAGATTGATTAATCTTTCCAGCTCTAAATTAAAATGACAGAAGGCACTACAGAACTGCATTATTGATTAACAACATAAACAGTGCAAGAACATAGTAAAAGTGTACTGTACATACTTGTCTTATTAAAGGAAAAAAAAACATAAGCTATTCATTTCTTTTTTTTAAGATAGTTTTTTGGCATTCCTGCTTTTAACAGCTCGTGATAGAGAAGACAGGTGAGAGAGGGGATGAGATGCAGCAAAGGGCCCTGCCCCGGACTCAAACCTGAGTGGCTGCCGTGAGGACTCAGCCTAAAGTACACGCTGCACGCAGCCCTAGCTCCTGCTTTCTTTGCAGATGAGGATTTCACATTATAACATTTGATAAGCTTATAAAAAAACATAGACTACCGGTCAAAAGTTTGGGGTCACTTGGGGTCACCACTCAGAGATCAGTTGCATTGATTTTTTAACCAGGCCAGCAGGTTTCAGATGACATTATGTTCTTACATAATTGCAAAAGGGTTCTCCAATGTTTTCTCAGTTAACCTTTTAAAATGATATCAGATTAGTATTAGTACAGAACAGAATGTGCCTTTGGAACATTGGATGAATAGTTGCTGATAATGGCCAATGGAGATATTGCATTAAAGATCAGATCAGCCACTTCTTTCTACAACAGTCGAGAACCCTTTTGCAATTATGTAAGCGCATAATGTAATCTGAAAACTGCTGATGGCATGGTTGTTGGTGCCAGACGGGCTGGTCTGAGTATTTCACAATCTGCTCAGTTACTGGGATTTTAACGCACAACCATTTCCAGGGTTTACAAAGAATGGTCTGAAAAAGGAAAAACATCCAGGATGCTGCAGTCCTGGGGGGCCACAATGCCTTGTTGATGCTAGAGGTCAGAGGAGAATGGGCCGACTGATTCCAGCTGATAGAAGATCAACTTTGACTCAAATAACCACTCGTTACAACCGAGGTATGCAGCAAAGCATTTGTGTAACCACAACACGAACAACCTTGAGGCGGATGGGGTATACCAGCAGAAGACCCCATCAGGTACCACTCATCTCCACTAAAAATAGGAACATGAGGTGACAATTTGCACGAGCGAACCAAAATTGGACAGTTGAAGACTCGAAAAATGTTGCCTGGTCTGATGAGTCACAATTTCTGTTGAGACATTCAGATGGTAGAGTCAGAATTTGGCGTAAACAGAATGAGAACATGGATCCGTCATGCCTTGTTACCACTGGGCTGGTGGTGGTGGTGGGGGTGTAATGGTGTGGGGGGTCCCTTTCACCTTCAGAACTGCCTTAATTATTTGTGTCATTGATTCAACAAGGTGCTGGACACATTCTTTAGAAATGTTGGCCCATATTGACAGGATAGGGTCAAACACGGTATTAGTATGGTGTTCCTAATAATCCTTTAGGTGAGTGTGTATATAACTGTCACTATTAAGGTTGGTTTGTTCAGCAATCATATACAGTATACTAGGCTTATTCTACATTTGGTGAAGCTGAATTTTTCAATCAATTATTATAAAATGAACTGTTAGCAAATGATTTAAACCTTTTTATTCAATAATTTGATCTGCAGATATATTTGTTTTAAGACAAAATATTTTGTATTTTCTCAAATTAGTTGTGCTACTCCTAAATCTTCTTCATGAGGTTAATATCTGACGGATTAAAACCCACCCAGAACGATTTACCTGTGATTATATGAAAAAAGTTGTAATTATATTAACAATTTTCACAAAAATGTCTCTGTTGGTGAGTGGTGTCATGGCGCCCTCTGGTGGACACCAGCAGGAACTACAAGCAGAGCGCCAGAAAACAAATACACACATTAAAACATGTTTACAGTTTTTATTATTTTAATTTAAATGTTTTCAAAATAAAAGGGATATCGGGTTACAAAATAAATACATAGAATTTATTGAAATTTTATTAAAAAAGTATTGTCAGTATATGAGATAAAAACATTCAAATTAAAATAATAAAAATGAAAACTTTCAAAGTACAACACAACATATTCAAGAAAAAAAGTAAAAGCGATGACGGTAAGAATATAAAACATATACTTAGTGTACAGTATAACAATACAATATAATTTACATTGTTACCAAAAATATACAATAAGAGGGAAGGAATAGTGCAATGTCAGTCAATAGTCTGAGATTAGATGATTTAAATATGAGTACAGTGCAAGGCAGATCAATGCAATGGTAATATATTAATAATTATATTGTAATTGTAGGGTTGAAATAGACATGAGGTAGATGAGCAGGACAGTGTTGATTGACTTTGTTCAGTGTAAGGGGGGGTGGGGTGGGCTATTTCTGAGTGTTCAACAGAGAGACTGCTTGGGGAAAGAAACTGTCTTTGTATCGGCTGGTTTTTGGCGAACAGTGCCCTGTATCTCCTACCAGAGGAAAGGAGGGTGAACAGTTTGTGACCAGGATGTGAGGGGTCTGAGATTTGTGCTGAACTTTTCCTGACCCTGGACCGGTATGTGCTTTGGGTCATTGTCATGTTGGAAGACCCAGCCTCGACCCATCTTCAATGCTCTGAGGGAAGGAGGTTGTTCCCCAAAATCTCGCAATACATGGCCCCGGTCATCCTCTCCTTAATACAGTGCACTCGCCCTGTCCCATGTGCAGAAAAACACCCCCAAAGCATGATGCAACCACCCCTATGCTTCACAGTAGGGATGGTGTTCTTGGGATGGTACTCATCATTCTTCTTCCTCCAAACACGGTTAGTGGAATTATGCCCAAAAAGTTCTAATCTGGTCTCATCTGACCACATGACTTTCTCCCATGACTCCTCTGGATCATCCAAATGGTCATTGGCAAACTTAAGACGGCCTTGACATGTGCTGGTTTAAAGGAGAATTCCGGCCAATTTTTACGTTAATTTTGATCGCTATAGCTACGCGAGTACTTTCGATAGAAAAAACCCCGACCCGAATCAGTGCAGGTAACACGGAGAAGCTGCAGCTACGTACTACAAGTGTCCCCTGAGCTAAAACGGCAGTGCTCGGGGCAAGTTTTAGAGTGCCTTTGTGCCTCTTAACAGACACAATATGCAATTAATATGTCTGTGCCACATGAACAGGGCCCTTACGTGTCAACAAGATGCGTTTTCAACTCAGAAATTGTTTAAATTCACCTACCCTGGTCCCTGTCTCGATCCTGCCAGTAGCTAGCTTGCCCTGCTAGCTGATAGGAGTTAGCTGCTAGCTGCCGTTTGGTGAGTGTATTCAGACAGGCTTCTGTGATAATCATTCCAAAAACAATCCACGGAGCGGTGGTGGTGTGGCTATGTCCTCCAGAGGACAGGTCATGTCATGTCTTGAAGTGTATTCCCCCCTAAAAAAAACAATAGTGCGGTAGTAGCTGTTAGTTGCTAGCTGCCCTCCGGTGAGTGTGTACAGCCAGGCATCTGTGATAATCATCCCAATAAAAATCCACTTATCCAAGGTAATGGAGCCTTTTATACATTGTCGTGTTTCTTTGGAACTAAACAACGGACAAATAGAGTCTTCAAACATTTCTGATGTAAAGTTATTTGCAGTCAAGTGACGAAAAAAAAAAAGGCGGTCAGCGGAATGCTAACAGGAGGTGATGGCCAGTTAGCAACAAAATGGCGACATAGATGGCTCGAGTTCTGAAGCGAAGCTTACCCCCTTGGTTCCCTCCGGAGGAGAGCTATCAATAAATCCGCTAGAAGAAGATTGGCGTCGGGGTCCTGATCACCCCGTCGTTGTTGTAGTCGCTATAACAACGCTCTACATTATCCCTTACGTACATTGAAGCGATACTGGCGTTATAGACCCGCTGATCGCCGTCTGATTCTGTGAATGAATGCCCGCATTGCATCGTGGGACATCGGCTTTGAATGCGCCCAGCTCGGCTCATATCGTAGCTTACTGTTCTGTCTTATTTACTGTAATATTTCACCGGTAATAAGACCGAAATAATATTATTAAAATAAAGAAATGCATAGCATGATAACAGCTAAATACATGTTTAAAGATGTAGCGTTATAGTTTTAAAAATATCAATAAACAACAAAGCAATCCAGCTTCCCTGGCCGAAATAGACCGAAATAATAACATTAAAAGAAATACATATAAACCGTGATAAGATCTGGTGAATAAATGTTGATTAAAACAGCGATTATTGGGCTAAAAATACCAATAATATCAAAGCTGTATCCAGCTTCTCTGCTGCAGCCAAGTTGCAGAAAAGATGCGTCTCACTGAAATACATTACTATAAAAAACGTGACCCCAACACGTAAATCTTCACAATTACGTAATGGTATCACGTTCTAATAGATTTCATTTCGTAATGCCATCCACGAACTGACGTGAGACTGGGTTGCATCATCACAGCAAACTTTGTAATTTGGTTTGAATACAAAAATACAAGACTTATAAGAGCATCATCATGATGACCTGGTCCTCTCTGCTCTACACACCTCTGGAACAGGAATACTGTACAAGTCTTACAAACAGTTACACAATCAACTAGAACTGCAAGACTAAATCAATGAGTCTATTCATTGTGATATAACACAAGCATAAATAACTGAAAACTAAATAAATGTTTCCAGCATCACAGACATTATCAAAGCCTTTCTACACTAATGTATCATGTTCATCTGGCTCTGGAGTTGAACCTGCAGGAAAAAAGACAAAACAATATTAAAGAAATTAATTGAAACTTTCTTGTTCATATTCAGGCTGCACAATCACAGTTTTACTGCTAACACATCATTTATTTTTGGTGTCTGATCTACACAGATCTGTCCCAAAATGCATTCTTTTCTGTTTGGAAATAAAGTCAATATTAATGCACAAACATGAACCACAATAGCAGGTGCACACATCAAATCTATTTATCTATCCTGTCGTATGAATTTAAGCAGTCCCATCTTTTCACTGCTTCACACATATGGCTGTAAAACTAGAGGTCAGAATTAAAAAAAACATTAAAAACAATGCATAAAGGTAAGTTAACTTTTTGGCTTGTTACTTTCAAAAACAAAACCAAAATGCAGATGCATCTCTCAGTAACATCAGGCAGTGTGCACACTCAGATTTAATCTACTACAGACTGCTGATATTTCATTAAGAAATGTGAAACTGACACCATCGATGAGTTCAAAGTTTTCATCATGTTTGTTCAGATGCAGCAGCTAGATAACAAGGTGGAGACCAGGCTCCAGTCCTTAAATGAGAGGACATCTTTAACTGGTTCATCAAAGTACTCACCATCAACAAGAAGCTCAATGTAGAATATTTGAGGTTTCTGAATTAATGGAACAATACATCTGTAGTCTCCACTATCAGCCCTCGTGGTATTTCTGATGATTATGGAGGCGTTGCCTTGTTTCAGTTCATCTGGAAAATGTGAGACTCGACCTTTGAACTGCTCACTCTGATCTGGACACTCGTCACTGTAAAGATCACCTTTATCATACAGGAACACTTTATGACCATCATCAGGGTTCTGAGAAATTTTCTGCCAGATAAACTGTGTTGACCGAAGGTCCTCCTTGGGCCAGAGGGAACAGGGTAAAATAACATCACTGCCTTCTTCCACTTTGATGACTTTTGGCCCTGGAAGATAAAAACATGTATTAATCAGTATGCTAACTAAGAGTCATCAATTAGTAATTATTAAGACAGAAATTTGAAGAATTATTCCACAAAAGTAGTTTTACAAGCAGTTTAGTTTGTAGTCTAATTTCTCCTCCAATAACATGATTATTTCTGCATATTTTATATACACTAAAATAAACTAAACTATGTTTAAGCTTGTATTATACAATAAGTAGATCCAACCAGACAATATAATTGGTCAACTAGATATTTAGATTGTGCTCAAATCAGCATGACAGCACACCCAGAGCTATTTGCACACACCTGGCGCATCACTTAAAATATCACTCCACCGTTTCTCTGTCAAAAGAGTTGAATTAAAAAACTGTTTTAAAACATTTGTATTCATGCAAGTAATGCAGGAACCACAGTGGAACACACAAAAGCTCTCCAACTAGTATATAAAGTTATTCATCGGATTAAATGACTTATTTGTTACAACTCTCCAAAGTTAACTTTCACTGGAAATGTTTTGGATCAACTATGATGTGACGGCACTATCTAGAAATTATAAAATTAAAGTTAATTAAAGTTATTTTATTAAAGTTATATTAAAGTTAAATGAGATTTTTGCAGACATACAGAAGCTATATCGGTCGATGGAATAATTATTTTTTTCAGCAGATATCTTAGTTAGAACTAGCAAAGCAGTTTGGTGTTTATAAGTGTGGTATTTATTCAGTTTGGGAAGTCCATCGATGTCTACAAAGCTAATGTTAGCTTAAGTTGACTGGCTGATTAAACATGGAGGAACTAGAAATCCCCTCTGTTGCTTTTTTCTCAAGGGTTTGATTTACCGTCATCATTGGCCCTTCAGTGATTCAGCTAGGACAATAATCACACTAAATTGTAAAGGTACTTTATTGTCACATCCACATTCTGTACATGTAGCGAAATTCATTCTCTGCATTTAACCCATCCCTCAAGTTAGCCATTTACAGCGCCCGGGGACCAACTCCAGATCTGAGCCAGTGCCTTGATCAAGGGCACTGACTGGAGAACCTAGCACATGTTTTTGGTGGTGGGGGAAACCAGAGCACCCAGAGGAAACCCACGTAAACATGGGGATAACAAACTCCACACAGAAAGGCCCGGAACGAGCTGGGTTCGAACCCAGAACCTTTTTGCTGTTAGGCCACAGTGCTAACCATTGGGCCACCATGCTCAAAATCAAACCCTCTCGTGTAATATTGCTTAAGTGTATTAAATAATTTACATACCCTACATTAAATATATAAAACCATTAAGAATAATTAATAAGGAATCAAATAAAATCATCTCCAATATATTTTAACATCCTATAACAGTAAATATTAAAGACTCTGGAGTAAATACCAATAGAATGATTAATTACTGAAGATAAAACAACTGCATAAACTGAACAAGACTCCAACAAATGTGTGGTATTGTCTGCTCATATAGTTTGTTAATACAATATATTATTTAAACTTACGTCTATTAAGTTGTATAACATTTTGTAGGATGTAACCCTTGTATACAAGCACAGCTAGAACACCAGCAGCAACAACAACAAGAGCAACAAGAACTAAAACAACAATCCATCCATTGGAGGACTCTGAAACTGAAGACAAAAAGTTAATGTAACACAGATCATATACAGCAGATTGGATATCAGACAACACAAACACAAAACAAAATTTATTTGCAGTTTAAAACCTTAGTGGGATGAATGTCACCAGGAAAAGTGATGTTAGCTCTGATCTTATGGACAGTTTCCAGGAATGTTTTAGGTTTAGAGTAATGTGTATTCATGCAGTTTAGAGTGAAATGGAAATCTGTTGCCTTACAAGTAGGGCTGAACAATTAATTGCATTTGCAATATATATCGCGATATGTTAAAACGCGATTTCCTCATTGCAAAGGCTTTGGTCACGTGACTCGCAAGACAAAATCAGTCTGTTTCTGACTTTCATATGAATGTTTACACCAGGCTTGGTCAGTGCTCAATATACTACTGTGATTGAAGTAGTTAAATAAAAGATGTCATTCATATAAATTCATGCATCACCTAATTTCATCATCACATACAGACCTGGCCTCCAAGAAACAGTTTGTTTAATCTATCTAATCGTGTGTTGTTCATACTATACAATGATTTATTGCTAGTCTTTGTTGAATAATACAGAAGACAAAGAGCATAAAAATATTTGCATATTAAATCGCAATCGCAATATTGGTGAAAGAAATCGCAATTAGATTATTTCCAAAATCTTTCAGCCCTACTCACAAGTTGTTTTCTGTAGAGAACATGTAGTAGTTAGTTTTTTATATTTGTATTAAGTAATGATCCTAAAGGGTAAATTTAGACTGAACATAATGTAAAGTTTTGTCAATATTTAATCTGTGAATTTGACTGTTTTACAGTTTGTCATAATTTCAGAAGTGAGGGGGACAGATTGTTCAGGAGGAGGATTTCCAAATCGTGGATTCCAAGTAGCTTTTCATAGACATGAGTAGGGGGGGCGCCAAGGAATACAGGTTGGGAACCACTGATCTAGGCAGTGTGTGTTTAGGATCTTAAAATGAAAAAAAGAAAAACTTCAATTCTTTCTGATATTTCCCTTCAGGCAATCTTATTCTTCCTCTGATCTCTGTAGATTAATAAAGTGGAGTCTTAGAGTGAAGTTTTTACTTAGTTTGAAATGTTTTAAATTTGTTGTTGTTCTCCCAGTTTCTGCTGCACAGATTAGTTTTGTGTGTCTGAACACAAAATTTTAATTTAAAATCTTGTAAATTAATGCAAATACAAACAAAACAATTTAAATATTAAAAAATCAAAGGGAAAATCTCACCACTGATATGGGCAGAGGTCTCAGCATAAATCTGATGTTTGATTTCCTCCTGTGTTGCTACACAGCGATAGGTGTCGGTCTTGGTCACTTTAGTTTGGAGGGTGATGTTGAAGATGCCTTCTCTTTCAGAGACCTGTGTTATTTTAGCATGAAGAATGTTTCCATCACTGTCATGCCACTTTACTTCAGGTTTAGGATTGCCATGAACTTCACACTGCAGCACCTGGGCCTGTTGATCAAGTATTGTGACTTTTGGTTTTGAAGCTGCACCTGTGAACATAAAAATAAACAGATTATATAAGAGAACTAGAAAATTTCACAACACATTTTGACAGTGTGCCGACTAAATGGTGCACATCCCAATAACACTGGCTAAGTATTAATAGCAGTAGCTGTTAGAGCCTAATGATAACTAAATATATTGGGAATAGTTGTAAAAGGCAGTGTGTGGGTGATCATGTTATTCAGAGGCCACACACACACACACACACACACACACACACACACACACACACACACACACACACACACACACACACACACACACACACACACACACACACACACGTCAGTGAGCGAGAGAAAATACAAGCAAAGGCCAACATCACAACATGCATACAGTTAATATGTTAATATGCTGATCTACCTTAAATCTGCTGGTTGGCATGCCCTGTCAAGAAGACACAACCTCCTACATTAAAGATGGCTCCATAATAGGAGTAGTAGTAGTAGTAAAGGATGTAGTAGTGGATAACACACATGCACCTCTGTGGCAGTATTTGTTTCTATGGTGACTGGGTCACAATGAGAGAGTAAAGAAGGGACAGGTAGACTCCGTATTTTACAGGATTAAAAGGACATTTTTTGCCGATTACACATCTCTTTAATTAAAAAAAACGTAATTCCAGTCGCAAAAGATTATCATCACTAGAGAGATTAGAGTCTGCCGAACGTGTTAATGTTTGTGGTTGGTGTCAAATATATGCGAAACAGAGCAGGTTATGAAAAGGGAACCTTCTGCCCCTGTCTTAGTTTGTATGGATAATTGGACGATACATAAACTCTGATTACATAAAAAACGTGCTTAGTATCAGAATGCATAGCCGAGTTTCCTTCTTCACATATGTGTTTTGGGTTTATTAAGAGACAGTCTAGTCACAGTACCAGAAGGCTGTGAAGGTGGCAAAGATGCAACATCTTTCTTCCGTAATAGCTAGCAGTTGCTATGAACCCAGAGTGTTATTTAATACTATTAAATCTGTTGTGAATCCATGCACCTCTGATCCGACAGAGGTTTCAACTAGTACCTGTGAGAAGTTTCTCTTTTATTTTATTGACAAAGTTGCATCTGTCAGGCAATGTGCCAGTGTTAGTTTTAATGTGTTTGTACCTGCTGCTCCTATGCATTCTGCTGTGTTTGAGGAATTTCAGCCAGTTTCTCTGACATTGCTTTCTGAGATCGTACAACACATGAAACCTACCCACTGTCCGTTAGACATTGTTCCCGCCAGGATAGTGAAGGAGGTTTTTAATGACACCATTGGGCCGAGTCTACTCACTTTTTTTAATTCTTGTCTTAGTTTAGGTTCTGTCCCGGCTGCCTTTAAACATGCTGTGGTCAGGCCCCTACTTAAAAAGCCTAATCTTGACCTTACAGTGTTGTCCAATTTTAGACCAGTCTCCCATCTGCCTTTTCTGTCAAAGGTTTTGGAAAAAGTTGTTTTTATACAAGCCTTTTTGCAACTGAACTCTGTGTTTGAAAAATTTCAATCTGGTTTTAGTTCACGTCACAGCACTGAGTCTGCACTGCTTAGAGTGCACAATGATATTGCCCTGTCCGTAGATGCCGGAAATCCTACTGTTTTAGTGCTATTGGACCTCACAGCGGCGTTTGATACGGTAGACCATGCAGTCCTCCTCTCTCGCCTTGATCAGTACGTAGGCATCCGAGGCTCTGCACTTCAATGGTTTAGCTCCTATTTGGCAAATAGGAGCTTTTCTGTTATGATTGGTGACTGTTCCTCGTCAACCACTCCTCTCTCTTGTGGGGTACCCCAGGGTTCAATTCTTGGCCCAATCCTGTTTTCTTTATATATATTGCCATTAGGGGCTATAATAGGAAAGCACAACTTATCTTTTCACTGTTATGCAGATGATTTGCAAATTTATTTGCCTATCAAACCGAATGACCGTGTCGCATTAGACTCCCTGCTTAGTTGTATCAATGATATTAAGTTGTGGCTATCACAAAACTTTCTAAACTTGAACGAAGATAAAACGGAGTGTATCATCTTCAGTACTTCAGGCACGACAAACGGTCAACGACAAACTGGCTTTATATTTTAAGCCAGCTGTCAGAAATTTGGGGGTTACTTTTGAATGGAACATGAAATTTGACAAACAAATCAGCAATGCTGTTAGAATGAGCTTTTTCCAGCTCCGTCTACTAGCTAAAGTTAAGCCATTCCTTAACAGGCATGATCTAGAAAAAGCGATCCATGCTTTTATTAGTTCAAGGTTGGATTACTGTAATGCTCTCTATGTTGGTTTGAATCAAACCTCCATCTCACGTCTTCAACTTGTGCAAAATGCTGCTGCTCGCTTTTTAACAAATACATCTAGACGTGCACACATCACTCCCGTTCTTTACACCCTACATTGGCTCCCTGTGCGTTTTAGAATAGATTTTAAGATTTTATTTTTTGTTTTTAAGGCCCTTTATGGCCTAGCCCCGGAATACCTATCCGAGATTTTAACCCTGCGTGAGCACAGCCGGTCTTTGCGGTCTTCTAACCAACTGGTTTTAGAAGTGCCGAGGTCAAGGTACAAACGATGGGGTGATCAGGCTTTTGCGGTTGCTGCCCCGAGACTCTGGAACAAGTTACCCCCTGATATTCGCACAATTACAGATGTTCATTACCTGTTTAGAATGGCTTTTAATGCAAGATACTGTTTTCTACGTTCTTGTTATTGCAAGATATGTTGTCTATTCTTAGTTCCAATGTGAGGCACTTTGGATACCTGCTGGTTGTTTTAAAGCACTATACAAATAAATTTTGATTGATTGATTGATTTCACTGGACAAAACACAAGTTATGTGCTGAGAATGTCAAATTAAATGCACATGGAAGAGTAAGATATGTATGGTCCTTTATTGTTAAAGAATAGAAATAGAAACAAATCAACTACTAAAATGTCTTGGTTAGAACCACTAACAGACATGTGTAACACTATTATTGACCTTCAATCACTGCCTTCATTTAAAACATGTTTTATCAGCTTTTTCTTATCATCTCAACAACTGCCATAGTCTATTCACCAAACTTCTAACAACAATATGAAAAGCAGTTTCTATAAATGAAATACAACAGCAATAATTACTGTCACATGAATAAATATAAAAAATAATCGTCACAATGTTAAAATAATAACAGTTAACCCCTTAACTGACAGGGACAGCAGATGTAAAATAGTTATTAGCTAACTCTGGTGCAATTACTCCTAATTGTGCATTGTTCCTGTAAAAATAAACAATAAAATGAAATTAAAATGAACAGCAATATGTACCTGTGTTATTTTAATGCATGGTCATATAAATAAGGTAAAACCCACTGCTGAGTGAACAGAAAAGGCCCCAGGATTAATAAATGCTGGCTGTTAGCCTGGTGACTAAATCTGCATGGTAATTTATGTGCCTCTGCTTTCATGAAACTGAGTCAAGGCAGAGGCCTGTACTACGAATCAAAATCAACATGCCCTGGATTTATTTCAGTTACCCGGCTTCACATAACCTATCAACCGCGGTCCCGCATAAGCTGTGTCACGACAGTGGTTATCAACTAATTCAATCAACCCAGGGTTTCCCAATCCAGCGACGCACGCGATCACATAAAAGAGGCGGTGTTTGCAAAGCATGACCAATCGCAAACATCTACCAGAGCCGCATATTTTACATAAGAAGATCAAACTATAATTCAACATAAATATGAAGAACACAGACGCGGTTTTGCAGGCAAAACACAATACAGTCACTGCTTCCTAAAACAGGACGAAAGCTGGCAAAAAAATAGCCGAGGCTGTAGATTCATAAATCACAATATAAAAACATAATTCAAACCGATGTGCGCACTGGCAACGCGCGGCTCAAGAAGCCTATACGTAATTCACTCCGCTGAAAATATATATCTTTCATAAAAATACCAATCAGGGAATGTTAATGGGGTTGTAGCTCTCTAAATGTTTTAACTTTTCTGAGCGCACCTCACTCTCTCCGCGCAGAGAACTCCATCTGATCTTCTAAAAACTGTGACGGCCTTATCAATCGAGTATTGATTGGTCAGTAGGCGGTGCTTTTACACTGGTTGATCTTTGATCTCCAACATAACCTGCTCCCAAGCAGGTTACGTGTTCAGCATAAGTTTCCACAGCGATTGAACCCGGTAACAAGTGATCCACCATCTTGATACAGAAAACCCTGGGTTGAACCTGAAGTTACCTCGATAACGCCAAATCTTGCTTTGTAGTACAGGCCTCTGGATAACTGGGACATCCCAGCTTAATCTGTGATCTAGGTTTTGTGAAATAGCCCTCAGGACTTACCTGGGATGTTTTCCTCTGATCTGTCTTTTAAGACACCATCTAAAAGGCAAAAGAAAACTTATGTTAAAGTGCTTGTGTGGATGGGTTAAGATCAGAGTGTGCGTGAAACAAATAAGGTCATATATAGACTGCTGGAGTTTCAGAACATGAGTCTTCACATTGAACTGTTTAATAAAAGTACTCACCAACAACAAGGTTAATGGTGTATATTTCACGTGGCTGAAGATTTGGAAAATCACAGGTGTAGACTCCACTGTCAGTCACCTTTGTATTTCTAAAGATTATGGAGGCGTTGCCGTGTTTCAGTTCATCTGGAAAATATGAGACTTGACCTGGAAAGCAGTTTTTGTTATCATTGCTGCCTCCATTATAAAAGAACAAATCCTTCTGACAATCATCTTTCTGAGCAACTTTCTTCCAGTCAAACTGTTTTGAAGTGATGTTCTCCTTGGTGCTGAGAGAGCAGGGTAACACAACATCACTGTCTTCTTTCACTGTGATGTATTTTGGCTCTTAAAGACAAAAAAATTATTAATCAGTATGGTTAAACACAGAGCTATCAATAAATAATTATTAAAGCAGAAAAAAAACATTTCATACAGCAGTTTAGTTTGTAGTCTAATTATTTCAGTACTCACCAACAACAAGCTCAATGTTGAATATTTGAGGTGGCTGAAGACGAGGAAAATCACAGGTGTAGTCTCCACTGTCAGATATCTTTGTATTTCTGATGATTATGGAGGCGTTGGCGTGTTTCAGTTCATCTTGAAAATGTGAGACTCGACCTTTGAACTCTTCACTCTGACCTGGGCGACCGTTGTTGTAATGAATGCCTGCGTTATACAGGAACACCTCCTTCAGATCTTCATCATTCTGAGCTACTTTCCTCCAGTCAAAGAGTTTAGACTCAATGTTCTCCTTGGTGCTGAGAGAACAGGGTAACACAACATCAGTCCCTCCTTCCACTGTGATGATTTTTGGTCCTGGAAGATAAAATTATGTATTATCAATATGTTTACATACTGAGTAACGCGTGTCACAAGAAGTATTCTACAACAGTTGTTAAAAAAGTAGTTTTAGTTTGTAGTCTAATTTCTCCTCCACCACAAGTGTTTTGAAGACATCTACTGACTTTTTTTAACGATATTTAAAATGTAACTTTATTATGTATTTTACACACACAGTTGTACTATAAAGGTACTTTATTTGTCACATAAACGTAGTGAAATTCATTCTCTGCATTAACCCATCCCTCCGGGGACCAACTCCAGATCTGAGCCAGTGCCTTGATCAAGGGCACTGACTGGAGAACCTAGTACATGTTTTTGATGGGGGAAACCGGAGCACCCGGATTTCTGCATGTATACTATATTATACAGGTAACCTTAACTGGTCGTTAACATTACCTGTATAATATAGTAAAGCTGAAATAATCAGCAGATAAATCAATTGAGTGACAGAACTATTTGGATAATTTCCAGCTTCTTGAATGTGAAGATGTAAAAGGTTAGATACTAAACTGCATTTCATTGTACTGGTACTCAATGACAACACAGGCCAATATTCAAACTCTTCAATTTTGTTTGTGAATATGCTTTTAAGAACCTTTTCTTTTACTTTTATTCAAGTAACATTTTCAATGCAGGACTTCTGCTTGTAATAGAGTATTTTCACAGTGTGGTATTAGTACTTTTACTAAAGGATCTGAACACTGGTATGTTGTATGGATCAACTGATTCTGACTTTATGTCTGTGACATCCTCCTGATGAAAAACATTTCTTCATTTAGAGTTATCATAAAGAGTTTTTGAGGAAGTGGAATGACGTGAAAAAAAGATACAAATCTTCTATAATAACAATGGTGGAATGTAATCAAGTACATTTACTTAAGTTGAAATTATTAGACCATTAAACACACAACTGTTTGGATCCTTTACACTTTCAAAATGGAAGGATATTTCTGCATCAAATACTTTTACCTTAAATACTTTAAGTACATTTTCCTGATGATATTTACATACTTTTATTAAAGTAATATAATAATAATAATAATAATAATAATAATAATAATAATAATAATAATAATAATACATTGTATTTGTATTGCACTTTACACATGAAGGAAACATCTCAAAGTGCTACAGGTGCACAGATAAAAACAGTAAACATTAAAACAGTTAAAAACAGCAAGAAAACAATAATTATATTAAGAAAATGCAATACAAAATAAGTGAGTCTTTAATTTATTTTTAAAAACCTCTATAGACTGTGGTTCCCTCAGGTTGTTTGGGAGGGCATTCCACAGTCGAGGCGCGGCCTGGAAGGCCCCATCTCCCATAGTGCGGAGTTTGGACTTGGGGACCTGGAGTTTGTGGCTGTCAGAGGAACATAGATGTCTGGTCGGGTTATGTCTATTGGTAAGTTCTTTAAGGTACAGAGGTGCGCTGCCGTAGATACACTGATAGGTCAGGAGACAGATCTTGTACTCAATCCTGAACCTAACAGGAAGCCAGTGAAGTTTATGGAGGATGGGTGTGATGTGCTCGAATTTGCACACCCTCATCAGGACCCTGGCTGCGCAATTCTGGATGTACTTCAATCTCTGCAGGCTCTTGCCAGGGATCCCGATGAGGAGGGCATTGCAGTGGTCAAGTCTGGAGGAGACAAGGGCAAGGACCAGCTTCTCTGCATCAGAAAGAGAGAGGAAGGGGCGGAGTTTTGAGATGTTCCGGAGGTGAAAGAATGCAGTCTTACAGATGAATTGGATGTGGGTGTTAAATGATAGGTGGGGGTCAAATCGAACCCCCAGGTTTATTATAGGGGATGTAAGAGGAATGTCATGGCCAGCAAATGAGTAAACGGTCAGAGTGGAGGATCGGAGTTGGTGTGGGGTCCCAATGAGGAGTCCTTCAGTTTTAGAGCTGTTTAACTGAAGGAAGTTGTCAGTCATCCATGCCCCTACCTCCTCCAGGCAGGCATTCAGAGTGGTGAGTGATAATGCGGAAGATGTGGGGTCCAACCTGACATAGAGCTGAGTATCATCAGCATAGCAGTGGAAAGCAACTCCTTGCCTGCTGATGATATTGCTCAGGGGGAGCATATAGATGCAAAAAAGGGTGGGGCCAAGGACCGAACCCTGAGGCACTCCACATGTAACTGTGTGGGGCCTTGACCTGGCTCCCCCCAGGGCAACATACTCAACTCTATCAGTCAGTGAGGACCGAAACCACTGAATTGCTGTGTGTGAAATTCCAATGAAGTGTTGCAGATGGTGGAGGAGGATGGCGTGATCAACAGTGTTGAAGGCAGCTGAGAGGTCCAAGAGCAGGAGGAGGGATGGAGAGCCCTGGTCAGCAGCCACAAGCAAATCGTTTGTGACCCTGACCAGGGCTGTCTCTGTACTATGGGCGGGTCGGAAACCAGACTGTAATTTTTCATCAAGACTATGTGAATGAAGGTGGTTGTGGATTTGAGTGACAATGACTTTTTCAATGACTTTGGAGAGAAATGGAAGGTTAGAGATGGGCCGGTAATTTGATAGAATATCTGGATCAATAGAGGGTTTCTTAAGCCGAGGGTTGATGGGTGCAGTTTTCAGAGAGATTGGAAGATGACCAGATTGCAGGGAAGAGTTTATGATGGTGGTGATGACAGGGGTTAAGAAAGTCATATTTAATTTGATAAGGGCAGTGGGAAAGGGATCCAATGAGCATGTTGAGGGTCTCATACTGTGTATGAGAGTCTCAACCTGTCTGTGTGTGTGTGGGGTGAATGAAATGTGAGAATGTTGGTATTGAGGTTGGGGGAATAGACGGAATGACATTGCTGGGTATTAAGTTAGAACGGATGGTTGGATCCTGGATTATTGTTAATGATGTTGGAATAGTATTGTGACCGTGCCTGACTGAGTGATTTGGAATATGATCTTTGGTGCTCTCTATATGCAGATTTATGGACAGTCAGCCCAGAGGCAACGTAGCGCCTCTCAAGGACCCTCCCTGCCACCTTCTGTCTACGCAGCGCACCGGTGTACCATAGAGCAGAGCGTGTAAATGTTGCAGTCCGTGTCTTGAGGGGCGCATGGGCATCAAGTATCTCTTGCAGACCAGTATTGTAGTGGTCGACAACTCGTCAGGAGCAGAGTGATGGTCGAATATGGCCAGGTTTTGTAGGTCATAGGACAGGTGTTCAGGGTTGATTTCTTTTGTTTTGCGAAAGCAGATTTTGTGTTTAGGCTTATTGAGTGAGGTCAGGAATGAAAAGTCTAATGATATGGCATTGTGTTCGGGATGTGCCTAAATCATGTACATGAACATTGTTAACAGGAAAATTTGTTATAATAAGGTCCAATGTGTGCCCTTTTGTATGGGTGGGGACTGTCACAAGTTGTCTGAGATTGAGTGTATCAAGAAGTTGTAATAGTTTTGTAGTATATGGACTTGTGGGAGAATTAACATGGATATTAAAATCTCCAACAATTTCCACATTGTTTGATATGGTGCACAGTGGCAAAAGTAGCTCAGTTAATTCTGAAATAAAATGTGGGTGTGGTTTCGGTGGCCGAGGAGGGTTGTAAGTGGGATGGGTTTTTCACACGTAAAAGCCAAGCATTCAAATTATTTCAGCTTTGGCAAGGTCACAGAGGACAGGTGCAAATCAGAGCGATAAATAACCGCCAAGCCCCCTACACGTCCATTTCCCCTAGCTTTTTCCAGATATGTGTATCCAGGGGGGCACGCTTCATTAAGTGCAGAATACACTTCTGGTTTGTGCCAGGTCTCAGTGAGGCACATAAAATCTAGCTTCTGATCCAATATATAGTTGTAGACAAAGGATGCCTTATTGGTAAGTGATTGACAGTTTAACAGTTCTATTTTAATCATTGAAGATGGAGTCCACTTTACCAAAGAGCGCAGCACAGTAAAGTCCACTCCGCGTTTCCCAAGGTGCGCAGTATGTGGTTCCTCCAGCAGGGAGTTGGTTCGGCAGGTACCGGAGCATGGTGGATATAGAAGTCGTTGTGATGCTACAGTTAGCAGCTATCCATGAATCTGGCAAACGTGGTTGAATGATGACTATATACACCAGAATAACTGGCAGTGCCCATAGTAACCCATGGGAAGAGTGTGGGATATGTCGGCGATGAGGGGAGCCCATGTGGACTGTAAAAGGTTTGGTTTCAGGACAGTATCTGGTGGTAGCAGCCGATTAGCCTAGCCACAGGCAATCGCAGCTCGATGGATGAGAAAGCTTCAGCCAACTACTGAATTTTGACTGTCCGAGGGTTTACTCCATCAATATGTTCGATTTACTGAAACCAGTCCGGTTGACAAGATCCCCAGCTATATCTCAGGGCGATGAACGACTCAAATCGCTCGCCACTCCAGCAGTAAAGGCAGCTCCAGGTAAGAAACATCCAAGCCTAGATGTTTTAATATCCAAGATGCTGGGCAAAAAGGGGCTCAATATCTGTTTTCAGTAGAACAGATACACAAAATAATTAAAGCTGCGAGCAGCGATGGACGGGCCCTCGCGCCTCTGCGCGTCGGGGTTACCGCATTTGCGCGGCACTCAGATGCCGCGAATCGTCAACAATGATAAGGGAACTTCCCGCCGAGTACAACGATAGCTCACACAAGACTCTACGTCATACGGTTCATTAGCTGTGAAAAGGGGCGTGGCAAAAGCGTAGGGGGTGGGTCAAACCATCACCAATTAAAAACGAAGTCTCTGCTGAGTTCAATGACACCTCACACAAGACTCTACCTTACACGGTTCAAATGTTCTGAAAGGGGGCGTGGTCTGAGTAAGTGGGCGTGGCCATATTATAGGGGGCGGCTCAGTATCACACGTAGACCACACATTCTGAGTTTT